>NC_053400.1:209000-326500 GCF_016859285.1 Xiphias gladius | reverse complement strand
GGGGTTTCAAATCAGCCTGATCAGCTGTGCCTTCCAATCACCAAGTTTTCAAACAAAGCGATGTGTCTGTTAGAATACTTCTGTGACAGATGGTTCTGTGTGTATCCTCACACGTCTCCTCAAGGATCTCTTCTCGATCTCAGAGTAGAATAACAACAATGGAACATGAAGACAAAAACTGAACAATTTGCAGGTTAAATGAGGGGAGACCAAATAAGGGAGCTGGCCAACATGTTCCTGTCGAGAGGCACATCAAAACTGATGTGTTACATCGCATTATGGGAAAAATACAGACAGATGAAAAATTAAAAGAAAAACCAACACAAAGTGTCTTAGTGAGTTGTTGGGCAACCACGAGCCTCAAGAACAGCTTCACTGTTCCTTGGCATAGATTCTCCAAGTCTCTGGAACTCTGCTGGAGGGATGGACACCATTCTTCCAAAAGATATTCCCTCATTTGGTGTTTTAATGATGCTGCTGGAGAGCGCTGTCTAACACTTGTGTTGTATCGTTCTCTTGGTGTACACCACACTTGCACTTGCCCACTTGTCAAGAATATGATGAATGATGACTCATCTGATCATATCACCTTTTTTCCACATTTCTGTAGATCACTGCCTCTTTTTACACCACTGAACATTCAAATGTGTATTCATTTTTGTAATGAGGGGTTTATTCACAGCAATGCTTCTGTAATATCCCTCTCTATGTAACTGTTGACGGATTGTTCTTGATGACACAGTCTGATCACGCCCTGCACTGAAATTTTCAGTCACCTGAGGAGGAGTTGCTCCTCTGTTTTTCCTTACATATCGCACTGATTGCACCAGCATCACGGTGATCAAATGTGTGCTGTCGACCACAGTTTCCGTCCCTATTTACTGATGTCTTTCCCATACATCTAAATGCAGATCCCACTTTAGTCACTGTTGGTATTGAAACAATATCCAGTTGGGCAGTCTTTATGACTGAAGCTCCTGCCATCCGTGCCCCAACAATGAACCCTCTTTATATCTTTTCCTCTTGCTATCTTGATACAAAATTAGAATCAACTGGGCCTGCCAAGCATTTTTATACATGCCACAGAGCACGACTGGATGTAAATAGCTTTGTTGTACCATGCTGTGCACCTGTGTGGAAGCATCTGCATGCATTACGTTTCTCCACTAATTTATTCAGGTTTTTCCTTTAATTTGTCATCTGTCTGTAGGGTCCAATGTTTGTGCAGTTTGACCCATACTGGGAACTAAAAGTCAGGATAACTTGACCTCTGTGACACAAATTTCTACCGTCTGTCTCTTGGAAATCCTCCAACCTCTTGAAAGTGCAATATGAAATTGTTGAAGTACCTTTTTATGGCTTACTGAAAACAAGCTTGTCTGATTTAGGTAGTTCAGTAAATGAAGAGGAAAACCTGAAATGTATAATTATTGGGATATTCACATAAAGGTGAAAAAATCCCTGTATTCCCCAATTTTACCCAACAAATAAAAAAACAAATATAAAAATAATTGCACATGAAAGTAATACATATATCAAATGACTTACTAATATAGTCAACGTATCAGTTAGTGTCCTAATAAAGATAGAGAGACATAGCGATAGGAAGGGCTTAAAAAAAGGGTCTTAAGATATCTGTACTTCTCAGAAATGACCAACCTTAACTGATTCCAAGGTGAGAACCAGCGCATCTCTCTGTAGTTCCCATGGTTGGCCATCAACATTTTAGGTCTGATCAGCAGTATCTTTCTACAGGATGGAAGAAACATGCTGAGTGATATATTTATATTATATTACATATATGAAATGTAGGACATTGCCATACCTGTTGAGGAACAGGACCCTACAGTTGTAGCGCACATTATGATGCATGATGGGCCTGAGGGGAACAGAATCCAAGACACTTTGTCAAATGTGTTACCAAAAAGGACTTATACAAGGTGAGATTTATCAGTTAAAAACACACTTGTCCTATCAGTTTCAATTTAGAAGTGGGGGCTGCAAATGTGAAGAGTTTCCCATGTTCTCTAAAGCAGACAACCAGTCTCTGATTAACAAAGCTCTCATCCTTGCCTTTCATGACTTATGGGATACTGAAGCCCTTTGATATGAAATAAACTTTCAAATGATCAATTACCTCCTGCTATCACTACATGTTGCCAAAGAATCCTGTCTTGTACCCCTGTCTTTAATACTAAGTAAAGGATTGAAGGAGAGGATTGCAACACTGAATACTGGGACTGGTCTGACTGTTTGAAGGCGATACCCACATTCCCACATCACAGATGATGTCCTGGGTGATGGGAGATTCCAGAAGCTTCCTCAGGACCTGAAAGCTGTGTAGCAACGTGTCTGACTCATAGAAGTGGTCTGCACAGCCATACCCACTGTAAAAATTTAATGAATTGGAAAAGAGATGCCAGATGAGTTAAGTCAAACTGAACCTCAAAACTCTGGCAGATTTAACATCTTAGAAAACCTATGTGCTACAAGGCACTCACAGTGTTTTAATACTTGTATTCCAGAAGTTGGTATTTTGGATTGACAGGTTTGGCCAAGGTAATCACACTATAATATTTTAATATGGGGATGTACTCATCTTGGAAATTAATGAAATACTTTTCTCATCATACCATATCTCCAGCTCTGGGCCCAGTCTGTATTTGGCTCCATGAGTATTAGCAATGGCAATA
The DNA here is from genome assembly GCF_016859285.1 of Xiphias gladius. Classification (NCBI taxonomy): domain Eukaryota; kingdom Metazoa; phylum Chordata; class Actinopteri; order Istiophoriformes; family Xiphiidae; genus Xiphias; species Xiphias gladius. The sequence continues at coordinate 323,807 of NC_053400.1, read as the reverse complement.
CCTGCAGAGAAACACATAGATGAGATTATTGTTTTCAAGCAAAATAATTGTTGGTTTTGTGTATGCGTTGACCAGTGGTGGAAAAAGAGCTCAGTTCCTTTACTTCAAGGGTTTTCTACAGAGATTCTGTATAGCACTTACACCAAGTTAGTAGACTTGTGAGAGACAGATAAAACAAAGGTAAAAATCAAAGCAGCAAAGGAAGACTTATCTTGACTTTTAATCCCTTGTATAGATGCTGAGCCATACCAACAGTGAGATGCTTGAGCACGCATGGGGTAGCACAGACCAGAATGACTGAGAGCTTATGGGTAGATCAATATGAAAAGTTGTTTTTGTGTCTTAAACCGCCCAAATCACACACAAAAAAGAAATGTGTGTAAATGTTCATTAGCTCAAGAAGGAATCCTCCTGGTTAGCTATGCTAGCCGACACGGGTAGCTCCCAAGCAGCCGGGGGCCAGAGCAGCGACGTTGAATCCTATTTAAAACTCCCGGCTAAGGATAAACGTAAATATAGTAAGATTGTTATTCACGTCGGCAGTAACAACACCCAATTACGCGAATGGAGGTTACAAAAATGAATGTTGATTCAGTGTGTACATATGCAAGGACAAAGCTGGACTCTATAGTTTTCTCTGGGCCCCCGCCTAATCTGACCAGTGATGACATGTATAGCCACATGTCATCATTCAACTGCTGGCTGTCGAGTTGGTGTCCAGCAAACAACGTGGGCTTTGTAGATAATTGGTGGACTTTTTGGGGGAGACCTGGTCTGATTAGGAGAGAAGGCATACATCACACTTTGGATGGAGCAGCTCTCATATCTAGAAATCTGACTGAGTTTATTAGTAGACAAAAACCATGACAACCCACAGTTGGGACCAGGAGGAAGAGTTGCAGTCTTACACACTTCTTGGCTCTTCCATTACAGCAGTCACCCACCCAAAACCCCATAGAGACTGTGTCTGCCCCGCAAAAAAGGTAAATTAACTCAAAAATAAACAGAAGAGGAGTTGCACACAGAAACCAAATAAAAATTAAGACCACCACTACAGAAGTACAAAAAAATAGGAGAATTAAATTTGGACTCTTAAACAGTAGACCACTCCCATTTAAAGCTGTATTAGTAAATGATCTAATATCAAATTATCATATTGATATATTCAGTCTCACTGAAATCTGGCTGTGTCATGATGAATACGTTAGCCTAAATTAATCCACTCCCCCCAGTCATACCCTAAACCTAAACTCAATTATAACTCACTCGAAAGCCTGGTTCTTACTCTTATACATCCATCATGGAAAACTAAAGCCTATTCTATTTGTTATAGTGTACCATGCTCCTGGCCCATACTCTGAATTTTTATCTGAATTCTTAAATCAAGTTTAGTCCTTAGTAAAGATAACTAATTATAGTAGGTGATTTCAATATAATAATGTGGATGCTAATAATGATAGCCTAAGCACTGCATTTATGTCATTATTAGACTCAATTGGCTTTGCTCAGGGGGTAAATAAACCCACTCACTGTTTTAACCACACCCTGGACCTCGTTCTGACTTATGGCATTGAAATTGAACATTCAATAGTCTTACCACAGAATCCTCTTTTATTGGACCATTATTTAATAACTTTTGAATTCCTGTTACTGGACTACACACTATTAGGCAAAAATATCTTTTCTATATGTCTATCTGATAGTGCTGTAACTAAACTTAAGGAAGTGATTCTATCAGCACTTAATTCACTGCCATTTTACAATATAACAGAGAACTCCCATACTAACTTTAGTCCCTCCCAAATTGATCATCTTCTTGATAATATTACAGGCTCAATGAGAATTAAACTCAACTCTATTGCCCCTCTAAAAAAAGAAGATAAAACAAAGTAGGTTAGCTCTATGGTTTAACTCCCAAACCTGCATATTAAAAGGAAACTAAGCGAATATTTGAAAGGATATGGCAAAACTGGAAGAATCCCGTTTAGCCTGGCACGATAGTCTTAAAAAATATAGGAAGGCCCTCTGTAATGCCAGCGCAGCCTATTACTCATCTCTAGTAGAGGAAAATAACAACAACCCTTGGTTTCTTTTCAGCACTGTAGCCAGGCTGACCGAGAGTTATAGCTCTATTGATCCATGTATTCCTATAGCTCTCAGTAGTGACAATTTCATGAGCAACTTTAATGATCAGATTCTAATAGAGACAAAATTCACGCCCCCCTGCCCTCAACTGGCACCGATTTATCCTCAAACACAGGCACCTTAGAAACAGCTGTGCAACCAGATGTATACTTTGACAGTTTCTCTCCCATCGACCTTCGCCAACTAAATTGAATAATGTCTTCATCTAAACCGTCAACCTGTCTCTTAGACCCCATCCCAACTAGGCTGCTTAAAGAATTTTTACCCTTAGTTAGCACCTCTTTATTATCTATATAATCAATATGTCTTTATTAACAGGCTATTTACCACAGTCCTTAAAAACAGCTGTTATTAAACCTCTTCTTAAAAAGGTTACTCTTGATCCATATGTTTTAGTCAACTATGGATCCAAATCTAACCTTCCCTTTCTCTCTAAGATCCTTGAGAAAGCTGTCGCCAACCAGTTTTGTGATTTTTTACATGATAATAGTCTATTTGAGGATTATCAGTCAGGATTTAGAGTGCATCATAGCACAGAGACGTAACTGGTGAAAGTTACAAATGACCTTCTTACTGCATCTGATAAGGACTTGTCTCTGTACTTGTCTTGTTAGATCTTAGTGCTGCATTTGATACCACTGACCATCATATCCTATTACAGAGACTAGAACATTTAATTGGCATAAAGGAACCGCTCTAAACTGGTTTAAGTCCTATTTACTAGATCGCTGTCAGTTTGTGCATGTTAACGACAAATCCTCAATATACTCAAAAGTTAGTCATGGACTTCCACAAGATTCTGTGCTTGGCCCAGTTCTATTAGCCTTATATATGCTTCCTTTAGGCAATATTATTAGGAAACACTCCATAAACTCCCATTGTTATGCAGATGATACTCAACTGTCAATGAAGCCTAGTGAAACCAATCAGTTAGCTAAACTTCAAGCATGCCTTAAGGACATAAAGACCTGGATGACAGCAATTTTCTGCTGTTAAACTTAGAAAAAACTGAAGTTATTGTGCTTGGCCCCCAACACCTCAGAAACAAATGATCTAATTAAATATTTACTCTAGATGGCATTGCCCTGGCCTCCAGCACCACCGTTAGGAATCTCAGAGTTCTCTTTGATCAGGAAATGTCCTTTAACTCTCACATAAAACTAACTTAAAGGACTGCCTTTTTTTCACGTACGTAAGTTTACAAAAATCCGGCACATCCTTTCTCAAAAGGACACTGAAAAACTAGTCCATACTTTTGTTACCTCTAAACTGGATTATTGTAATTCCTTATTATCAGGCTATCCCAACAAATCTTTTAATACTCTCCAGCTGAACCAGAATGCTGCAGTGCGAGATCAAGAGATCACACTTCCCCTGTGTTAGCTTCTCTGCATTGGCTCTCTGTAAAATTCAGAATAGAATTTAAAATCCTCCTCCTCACCTACAAAGCCCTTAATGGTCAGGAACCATCGTATCTGAAAGAGCTCATAGTACCCTATTACCCCACTAGAACACTGCCCTCACTGAACTAAGGCTTGCTTCTGGTTCCTAGAGACTCCAAAAGTAGACTGGGAGGCAGAGCCTTCAGTTATCAGGCTCCTCTACTGTGGAAGAATCTTCCAGTTTGGGTCCGGGAGGCAGACACCCTCTCCACATTTATGAGTAGGCTTAAAACCTTCTTTTTTGAGAACGCTTACAGTTAGGTCTGGCTCAGTCTTAACACACCCCCTAGTTATGCTGCTATAAGGCCTAGACTGCCAGGTGACTTCCCATGATGCACCTAGCTCCTCTCTCCTCCTCTTCCTCTCCATCTGCACGCATTCATATTGCATCAATGCTTGTTACTAACTTGATTTCTTTTCTCTCCCATAGTTTTGTGCCTTCTCATCTCTCTCCTCTGTCCTCCTGCTGCTAGACAGTCTGGATCTGTGACTGCAAACCAGCTACTGCCCCCATGATCCTTCTCAACACCCACTTCTTCAAATATTATGATAATCAATTATTATTATATTCAGTTTTTTTAGTATTATTATTCATACTATTATTATAATTATTAGTTTTATTATTATTCTCATAATTGTTACACATCTTTATGTTATACGTCTACTCTGCTATGCCCCCCCCTTCTCCCTCTCTCTCTCGCAACCCAGCTTGTCAGGGCAGACGACCGCCCACCATGAGCCGGGTTCTGTTCAAGGTTTCTACCTGTTAAAAGGGAGTTTTTCCTTGCCGCTGTCGTCAAGTGCTTGCTCATGGAGGAATGTTGGGTCTCTGTAAATATAACTATAAAGAGTATGGTCTAGACCTGCTCTACAAGCAAAGTGCCCTGATATAACCTCTGTTGTGCTTTGGCGCTATATAAATAAAACTGAATTGAATTGAATTGAATTGACAACAACTCTGAAAGAGTTCCAAGCTTCAGGGGCTCTGATTGGAGACATTGTGTAGACAAAAGCAGTTACCCATGTGCTTCACCAGTCACAGCTTCAGAAAGGAAAGCCAAAACTTCCACGACATCTCAGCTACAGCTTGCCAAAAGGCACACAGGAGACTCTGAAGTCAGCTGGAAGGAGCTGCTTTGACTGAGCTTTCTGGCCATCAGACTAAACACTGTCTTACACTGCACATCATCGTAAACACAACCAGACATGACCACGACCAGATGTCAATCAAAATTAGAATTTGCAGCTTTTAATTCTTGATCCTCATGCACCCTGACACAGCTCGAGCTGTTTTATGAAGAAGAAGGGGGAGACCTATCCACACATACTCAAGGCTATTAGTGCTGGCAAGGTGCATCTACTAAATACTACCCGGGAGGTTGTGATTACTTAAGCAAACATGCATTTTGCATTTTGTATTTGTAATTAATTTAAATCACTTTTTAGAGATGTGTTTTCACTTTGACATTAAAGGGATTTCTATTCTTAAATTAAATATCTAAAAAAAAACAAAAAAAACATGAAAACTTCCACAGGGGTGTGATGAAATTATATGAACCCTATCTTACATTTTATTCTGGAAAACAAACTAGGATTAAGCTTCTGACAGGAAAATGCACACACTGATTTACAGTTAGGTATATACGTTATATTGCCTCTGTACACCACCACAGTGGATTTCAAACAAAGCCATCAAGATGTGATTGAAGTTTAGATTTTCAGCTTTAATTCAAGGGGTTCAACAAAAATATCATCATCATTAACCATTTAGGAATTACAGATATTCTTATACATAGTCCTTCATTTTCAGAGGCTCAAAAGTAAATGGAAAATTGACTGACAGCCAGTTTCTTGGCCAGGTGTTGCCTGTTCCCTCGTTATTTTGTGATAAATTAAGCAAATAAAAGGTCTGGAGTTGATTCCAAGCACTGAATTTGCATTTCGTGGTTTGCATTCTGGAACAAGATTTTTTGGACAGATGAAACCAAGATTAACTTGTACCAGAATGATGGGAAGAGAAGAGTTTGTAGAAGGAAAGGAACAGCTCATGATCCAAAGCATACCACATCATCTGTCGCACATGGCGAAGGCAGTGTTATGACATAGGCAAGTATGGCTGCCAATCAAACTGGGTCACTGGTGCTTATTGATGATGTGACTGCTGGGAGAAGAAGCAGGATGAATTCTGAAGTGTATAGAGCTATATTATCTAATCAGATTAAGCCAAATGCTGCAAAACAGATGGGACAGTGCTTCACAGTACAGACGGATGATGACCCAAAACTTACTGCACAAGAACCCAAGAGCTTCTCAAGGCAAAGAACTGGAATATTCTTCAATGGCCAAGTCAGTCACCTGACCTTAACACAGTTGAGCATGTTTTTCACTTACTGAAGACAAAGCTGAGGGCAGAAAGACCCACAGACAAGCAGCAGCTGAAAGCAGCTTCAGTAAAGTACTGGCAAAGCATCTCGAGGGAGGAAACTTAGCATTGGTGATATCCATGGACTCAAAACAGTCATATATATATATATAAGTATTAAAAATAATTCTTATATTTATTATAATGTTGGTTTTCCCAGTTACTTTTGAGCCTCTGAAAATAAGGGACCGTGTGTAAAAATGGCTGTAATTCCTAAAGGGTTAATGTGATATTTCTGTTAAACCCCTTGAAGTAAAGATGAAAGTCTAGACTTCAATCACATTTTAATGGCTTTGATTCAATTCCACTCTGATGGTGTACAGAAGCAAAATTACAAAATTGTGTCACTGTCCAAATAATAATAATAATAATAATAACACTAAAGACTATAAGACTAATAATAAGACTAAATATAACAACAACAATATTTATTTTACCTAAGTTTCTGATTTGGACCTTCAAGTAATTAACCTACTGCTGACACAGTAACTGTGTCTAAAATCATAACTACATACTAATCTTAAGCAGGTTTTGTGTCTGTGGTTGGTTGGAAAAATAAGTGTGTTGTTGATGCACACTATTCTCCCACAATGCAAAGTACAAAAAAGTGAAAGTGCTGTTTACATTTGGAAATATTAAAAACTGAATGTGGGAAGTGGTGAATCAGCTCCACGAACACCTCAAAAACAAAAGATTACGATTACATTTTTTGGAAAAACATCTTGATTTGTTTTGCACCAGTACAACTTTTGGCTAAATCGCAGTTTGACCAACATGCCAGCGCAGGTGCTGTGTTTCCTGTTATTATAAAGCTGATAATTATGTTAATTTCTTGTATGCTAACAGCAGAAACGGTAAAGAGTCTGTATATAGTTTAATCTATAACAGTGCATCGTATAGTATAAGATGAGCATATATTTTTTGTATGTTTTTGTAGAAAATCTTGATCTGAAAGATAACTTGTAACTTGCTGTTAAATAAATGTAGTGGAGTAACATTTCCAGCATTAGAGAATATCATCATAAAATGGAAACCCTCTAGTACCTAAAAAGTACCTAAAAAGCAGAGTACTTGAGTAAATGTACTTAGTGACAGGCCACCGCTCAATGGGCAGCTGCGCATTTACTGGATCTCTGTGTGCTTAGCTAAAGGCACGTTACATGACATGAAGTAGTGTCAGGGTCTTTCCAAATGTGACACAAACTCCTTTTCACGTCTCACATTAACCATATTATTCACCACTTCAGTTCCACTGTGAAAAATAAATATGCCAACAAGAAGGCGACCGACTTTTAAGATTTCATGTGATCAACTCTACATTTCTGTAAACTGAAACTGCTTCAAAAACACAACTGTGGTAACGGTCCCACCACTTACTCCTGAGTATTCTCTCCAAGTTCCCTTCAAAGTCCAAAGCCCACTGATTCAACGAGCAGGTTGCAAGCGTCACTTTTCTTCCCATTATCTTGACGGTTGGCAGCTGAAACGCCGAGTATGCAAGCAGGCCGCTAACGCAAATGATATGTGATATAACGTTAAGCTTGTAAAGATGTAGATAAATGCTGTAGCTAGTTATGTATCTGTGCCAGCTGTTTCCGCCCGTGTGCTGCGTCCTCTTCTTCTGCTTCTTCTTGCCTTAGACGCGTCTGAACGCGTTGTACTGCCCTCAGCAGGACAGCAGCCGCATTACTCCAGTCCCCGTGCACGCTCTGGAGATATGGACCCGCTGCTGCAGGAACCGCATACCTGCGTCAGGAGTGGCCCTCATCACTGGCGACTCTGAAAGTGTACGTGGTGGCCCCCATCACTGGCGACTCTAAAAGTGTACGTGGTGGTTCTGCAGTAAAAAGTTCCATGTGACTAAAATATTATGATATATTATATGTTAATACCAATGCCTCAATGCTTAAACATCATGCTGTGGCAGCTGGTCGAGGTAGATCTTTAACTAGTTATACAGCTAGGGACTTTAATCCCGCTCCAAAGTGACACATAAAAAGTCGGGGGCGTCATGAGATAATTAATGGGAGAGCAAAGAAGAAAAAACAACGGTCTGCTTCCAATGTTTGCTTGTTGTGAAATACTGGATAAATTTAACCTCTTTGGATTTTGATTTATATTATTTATATTATGATTTATAATAAACCATCTGACAAGAGAAGTTTAAAGGGGCAATATGTCTTTTGTGGAACTGTTGGTGGATAAAATACTGTATTTTAGAAGCTGATCATATACTTTGTTTATTCAGAATGCCAAGTAACCACTAACTACAGCTGTCAAATAAATGTAGTAAGTACAAGTAAGAAGTACAATATTTTTAATGAAATGTTGTGAAATAAGGAGTATAAAGTAAGAAAAAATTGAAATACTGAAGTATCAAGTACCTAAAGCTGTATTTAAGTACAGTACTTGAGTTTGTTAAGTTTTAAAAGGAAAGTGTCAAAGTGACAGGTTTAGTGTGAAACTAACTTGATTAAAGTCAACTTGTGTTGCCTCTAGACAAACTTCAAATTAAACTTTGACATGTTATCACTTCAAAATTTTTGAGGCAAGATGTTAGCAAACACTAGCTTATTTGAACATCCAACAGACACATAGAAACATGGGCATCCACTCTGAGTCATGCTTCTGGCCACCTGATGAAAGTTTAATATTGTTTTGTTCTCTACTAACTCTTGTGAAGAATCTCTAGCTCTTTAGCTGCTAAATGCTCCACTATGTTCACCAGCTGGTCTCTAACTGTGTCTGTCTGCTGTTTGCTGCAAGCAGGTAGTGGATAGTGGATTTATCAGAGCGTTTTCTTTGGAAGCAGCTGCTGCTGGTAATGAGAGCTGTAGGACTGAATCCAATCAGTAAAGTTATGGGCTGTAAAACAAAAACAATGAGGTAAAAGATGCCAAAAAAAACTCAGTAGAGCTGAGAATAACTGCATACTTGGGTGATAATTTTCTATTGGTTCCTCACTACAAGAGACATCTTCACATAACACATTGTTATTTGATCAATTTTTAATATAAAAATATTGACTATTTCAGCTTTAACTTCATAATCATTGTTTCATGTCAAATCCAACATGCTGGAGGAGTAGAGATGACACAATGAAGATTTGCCACAGTTGTAATACTTGTTGTAATACAGCACTGTACACATACAGTCTTTGCATATGTATATACTACTGTATGTGTGTATACTATTTATGTAAATATATATCTTTCATTAATTTCTTCATTCATTTAGTGGACCACATTCAGACAGTAGAATACTGTAAACTTACCAGCTTTTACATGAACATGATTTAATGCCAGCCCCAAAACATTTAATGGTTGATTCAGCTGAAACATCACATCAGCCTAGACTTCATCTTCCAACTTAATGTCCAATAGTTTACATTTGACATCCATTTTCAATAAACATAACAAAACAAAACATTAACAAAGTCACATTTAACAGATTGACATCACAATGGAGAGTGACATAATTAAGTAAGTAAGAAAGAATTTATTTTTCTCCAAAACATGCACTTGATGTAGACAGTGTATTGGTTAAAACAACATTTTGTCATCAGTTACAAAGCTAAGGGGAGGTCATAGCCATTGGTGAGAGCTGACACTGTCATTGCGATAACACTACAATCATAAAAACACAACACAACCGTCAGGTGCTTTCAAACCAAGCTGGGGGAAAACTATCAGCGCTGTCAGTCTCTATCCTGTCTCCATCAACCATCTCCTCCACTTAGCACTGTGTTGTGTCACTTATATGACCAGAAGGGTGTTTCATGAAGCACCATGACCAGTGGCTCAGTGAATCAAGTTCATTTTCAGGAAATTCTGTCTCTAAAGTAGGTTTGGTTGGTCCACCAGTTTTTAAACATCTAGACAACTACTTGATAGATTGCCATAAAATGGTCCCCAGATGATGAATCCTACTGACTGTTTCTGTAGTGCAACCAGCAGGTAACATTTTCATTTATTCAGTGAAATGGCCTAAAATGTACTCGATGAACTGGTACAAATTCTGGTTCAGACATTCATAGTTCCTAGATGATGTATCATACTAACTTTAGTGAGCTTCTGTAGTGCCTCCAGGAGGTTGAAATTAGTGGTTCAGAGTTAAATGTCTTTACAACTATGGGAGGGATTCCATTCAAATTTGTTAGAGACATCCATGTTTATATTACTGTATTATAACTTTGGTAGTCTCTGTCTGGTAGTGCCATCATAAGATCAATATTTGAATTTGTCCAATGCTTCAAATAATCAAAATTCAATACCTCGAATGACATTCCTCATCAGCCTCAGCTGCACATTGTGTTTATTGGTAATTAGCATGTGTTGGCCTGCTAACACGTTAACAAACAAACTGCTAAACATCACCATGTTAACATTGTCTTTTTGTGCCTGATAGCATACTGACACAGCTCCATGCACCTCTGTGTTCTTAGTCATCTACTCTAGTCTTGGTTAGGCTATTTGAGTAATTAAATTAAATCAGTAAAAATTAACCCAGTGCTATGGCCTTAGTGAAAGAACCATTTTCACCATTTTCTTACATGTAGAGTAAATTTTTAAAAAATCACACCCAAAAATGCTTATATTAAAATTACTATAGAGACAGACCATCAGTCTGAAGGTATTTTTTCAGTGCTACTTCCAGCATATGAATATTATTATGTCAGTCGTACAAACCAAGTAAAATAGTATAATTCAACTCAACCTTTGTTCTTAAAAACTACAAATGATCTTGTTTTGGGCCCCATTTGATAGTTCAAAGTAATACGATCTTAGGTTGATCTGATGCACTCGCTGTTCTTAAACCAAATTTGACAGTCTGATCTCATTATTTCTGTGTTGGTTTAATGAATAAGCCTAATCCTGGCTCAGTTTGTTGCCCCCCATTCAAGACAGGCTTTTCACAAAAAGCCTTGCTTTTCTGAGTATTATTTATGAAACACTCCTCTGAAAGATTCCTCCTGCTACAGTTGCTTTCGAAAACCAAGAAAGAAAACATCAGCATGGCACAGGCATGAACAGAGAGGATATGACTGTGATTAATCTAAGGCCAAAAAGATTAACGGTGAGAAGTGACAGTGCAGAAGACAGGATTTATGTGTAAAGAGCCACGCTGACACAGTGTGGATGGCTACCATCTGCTTGTTCGACATTACAAAGTACAAAAACAAGGTGAGTGTCTGCATTTTAAATGACCATGTTCCAATAATTGCTCATGTCACACTCTTTATCTCTCTAACACACTCTCTCACACGCACATTTCATATGAAATAAATAGCAATATCTACAAGATTCCCTCAAAGGGCAGCAAACTCAAGCTATATAGTATGCAAGTACACAAAAACACACGTACACACAATACATAACTTACATCATGTAAACGACCAACAAAATGCTTAGCCCTGTCATGTCAAAATTATGTAAAAAACCATAAACCATGACATGTAAGTTGCACAAGGATTCCGGCATTAATCAAGATATATCAGACCTAGATACATAGCAGATACGAGGTGTACAATGCAAATGTGGTCAGTGTGTTCCTAGAGATCACATTGCTGTGATAATATCTCCACAGTCAGATCAACAGTCTTGAACACTTATGACATAATCAAAAGGCAGCAACCAAGGGATGATATCTCATGAGCCCATAGCGATAAACATGATCCAACCTTTCTTGTTCTGATAGCCTGTCCTTCCTGGCACACAAATCATCCCCCTCCCACCAACCGGGACCCCTGAAGTCTCAGTAAAATGAATAATAAAGTTCTTTGTCAGACAAAGCGTAACAGAAGGCAATGGCAGTATGTAGCAAAGTGAAGCTGTCTTGATTACAGACAAGAGAATCTTCTTTTTGGTCTTACTCCCATGACAGCTTCCTTCAATGTTCAGAGAGCTTTCAGTGATCCCACTGGCCGGTGGTGGGAAGCAGGGCACGTGAGAAGGAAATTTAAAGTTACGATGATAAGACTGGAAATAATTGCCCTAAAAATCATTCATGCTGGAGTGCCACAAGAAAATTTAGGCAGATACAGTTTGTATTAGAGTTTCACCCATGTAAGGGTCAGACATAGATCTGGTTCAGTGCCCTCCCCTGAATATTATACACTTCGACAATAACAGAGTTCATCAACACTTTTTTTATGGTAAGACTTTGACCTTCAAAGATGCAAATAATGCAAAACCACATTGTGAATGAAGGTGTTATTGATGGATAATTCTGGTTTCTTACAATTTGGATCTTATTTTTGTACTTCGTACTCACTAAAATAATTAATGGAATGACGGAACTCAGCAACAAAGCAAAAAAAATCTGTTTAGATGATCTAGACAGGTTGTTAACGAGCAACCTGGTTATCTAAATCACATTGCTTTGAGGTAAAACCAAAAGTGAAACCACCTGAATTGTTGCTAACAATACCTCATTCAACAGGAAAACTTTGTGGACAACTGACATAGAGTTATGATTTGGCCTAAAACTGAGACAGAACCCAGAACCTAGCCCTCACCCATGTCATTCAGACTGAACCCAACAAGTACTATGAAATTTGGGACCCTAACTCAACCAAAGACCAAAAGCTCAATTTTTGCCTTATTTCGTTCACCATTTTAACGCATTGGTTAGGCAATGTCTATCTTCGTAAAACACATCCAGACAATTGGAACAGTCAGAGAGAGAAAGTGAAATATCTGAATAATTTTCAATCGAAAATAACAGACCCAAGCCCCAAACTTTAAGCAACAAAACTGACCCAACTCATCCCAAAATGTGATGGTCTGCCAGCACCGCAAAGGTTAAGTTCAGGTAGCTGATAGGTTATGGTAATAATTTTACTGCATCTTCATTTTCTCTTCCCTTATCCAGGTGGTGTCCCGACCCCCCAGAGTAGTTCAACTGAGTGGAAACAACAAAAAGACATTCAAGTGAATGGGAAAGTGGTCTCAGACTTTTGGACCCCAATGCATGTGAGACTGTGAAACTACCTCTCTGCCAATGACAACAGGGTTATAACAAAGGTATTTCTTTTCCATGGTTCAATTTTTTTCTGTAGTCACATCAAAGGTTAGTTGAATGGTCCAGTTGCCCCTTGGTTATATGTTCAAGTGCTGCTCTGGTGTTACCTTTGGGGAAAAAAAATCCTTTATTTAACCATGATGTGTCTTCAGCCCAATGGGACACGTCCATGCCTCATTTGTTACCTGATGTCACATATCATACAGGCAATTTGAGGCTCCTTGAGTGCCCCTGTACGCCTCTCTAGTTCAAGTGCTGCTCAGGTGTGACATTGGGGAAGAAATGAACCCTAATTCTGTGAGAGGAAGAGATGCCCCTGTTTTATTTCCACCTTGGGGAGAGTTTTTACACAACAATATTTGAACATGTTTTCCTATTGCTCACCTGTGTCTCAATGGAGAATTACTCATTTCATTATTTAGGGGTTTGTCATTCTAGCAAGAAATAAACTGTTAGGGGGGAATTAATATCTGGCACTCAAGAGGTCAAATATAAAGACACTGAATATCAGTTATAAGGAGGTTCAGTCCTAAGGTATCATCAGTATGGGCTTTCAACTCTTTAAGCCCCTCTTCCACTTCTAACCCTTGAATAATCTAAGAAAAATAACAGGGTTGTGCAAATATAGCTCAACAGAAGCATGTGGCTATTAGGAGTTGTAATAGGATACATCCTAGAGAAAGTCTGAAGCTTTATGGGTGAAGATCAAGTTCAGTACAGGGGCCAATCCATTAAAATAAATCCAATCACAGTTTAATTTCACAGTTTAGAGTGGTTCAGAACCTCAGCACAGCAAACTGATCTAGTAACTGCAAAGTCACATCAGTTATAAGCAAAATCAAAGGCATCGATCCGGATATACATACAGTGTGGACATACAGTGAAATTATCAAGTGATCTTCATACAACTGTGTCAGCTGGCACTGGTACAATGGTAATTTTCCACTTGGAAATTCCAGGTGTTAGTGTATTTCCAATGGTAGCAGAGTCCATTTGATGCAATTAAGGGACCATGTAGCCCTGGTCAACACAGTGTTTAATCTAACACACCGGGCCTTATTGACGTTAATTCCCTGGCAGCCATGTAGAACTTGTGAACTCTTGGGGTGAGAAACTCAAGCCAGACAATCAGATTTAGCGATGCTAGTCCTACTATATACACCAATCTAAAAAAAATGTTGGAAATTTGACCAACATTTGGCATTTCATAGATTCCGCCCTAAAAAACTACCAGATATAGCCAGATAGCAAAGCAACAAGATTGTAAAGGCCTTAATATGTTTTAAACAAACTAGTTTCTATGATGTGTCATCCAGCATATTGCAAAAATGTTTATACCTGTCTGAATGGCCACATTCAAAGGTGGGGTGAAAAGCCTGCCATATCTTTGTAGTCTTTACATGATGAATCATGCAAACAAGGGTAATGACGCACACTTTCAGACAGTCTCTCCTTAAAGGCCTTCATGGTGTTACACTAGGTTTCTCACATGAAAACTGAGAAAAATTTACATGGAGTACTTTCAAGGAAATTCCTATTTTCCCTTTAATGAGGACCAAATTATATAGTTCTCTCCATGAAACCTGCTAGTGAAATTATTAGGTAATTATTAAAAATGTGTTGACTTTTATGATAAATGTTACCAGTTGTAAAAATGATGTATTTAAACATACACTACAGTGACATCTGTTTTCATATCTTCCCAAGAAATTATACATGATGTCACATAAAAGAGAGCTGCCAAGCTAGTCCAGTTTTAACAATTACAAATAGGGATCCCAGTGTTAGTTTTGACACTAATGAGGCTGAAAAAACATATTTGTATGCTTATGAATATGAGAAATTGAGCTTTGGCGTGAAGAGAACCATTGGAGAACTGGGCAGGTGTCATAGTAACGGACAAGCATTAGCTAATGAAAGCGAATACTGCGTTGTATAACGTGTGCTATCAGTTGTTTCTCATGCTGCCAGACTGCTGTATTAATTAATTTATTTAATTTTTTTATTTCAGTACAAACCTGTAGTATAACTTCGGTAAAAAAATTCCCAACAAACTGCTCATCAAGGTTTTTCACCGCCTTCCGAGAGTGGCCATTCAGAACATGTATAAACACTTCAGCCTTTAGATGTAGTTGGACAACATGCACTATAGCCTAGGTGGTTTAAAGCATACTAAGAGCTTTCAGTCCTTTTTTTAATCAGTGGGCAATATATGCCAATCTGCCTGCGTGTGGAAAAACATAAAATATCCCGTCTACCGTGGAACTGTGGGAGCTGCAGTCATGTAGGGAAGCCCAATCTCCTTGCAGTCTTTTGCAGAATTCTGTTGTCTCTTCCTGCATTCTGCATTCCAAATTGTCTTTTGGCCAGTGTTAGTCCCGCCAGCAACATGTCCTATGAGGTGTAACGTTGGGCTATAAAACAAATACAAGAAGGGAGAGTGTGTGTTTCTTTCAGTGTGTGTGAATTGTGTGTGCATGCATGCATGTGGCAATGTGTATGCCTTTTCAGAATCCACGCCATGTTCTTTGTGTGGGTTTGTATTTATGTGTGGGTGTCACTGTCCAGGGTAGGTGGGGTAGTGTGTCGGGGAATGTGTTTGTGTTTTTGGTTCAGACTTTGCATGTGTGTTTGCTAGGGGCAACGTAGCATGGCGGTCGGGAGGCACGCAAGTAGACATCAGGTCGTCTTCTAGAGTGTCACCTACAGACAGAGCAGAAGCACAGCTGTTACCACAGCACAAAGGAGATACAACTGCATTTGTGTCTGTGTTTTTAGTTGGAAAGAGCCAGGCTAACCATTTCCCCCTGCTTCCAGTCTTTATGCTAAGCTATGCTAACCATGTCCTGAGTCCAGCTTCATACTCAAACGCACAGACATGAAACTGATGTCAATCTTCTCATCTGACTCTGAGAAAGACTGCCAATAAGCGTAAACTATTGAGAGATTAGAGTTTGGGATTACTTTATTTTATTCCTTTTTTTTTTTTTTTTTTTTTTTCTTTAAAGGGTTTTAATCAACTGAAACAAAAGGACATTTTTCATTATACAGTATGTAAAGCTGTGAATCATATCTTTGGTAAGATTGATCTAATGTAGTACAGAGTCTGCTTCAATTGTATCAAAAGTTGTATTTCAGTTTCTATTTAAATGATGACTAGATGAATTTAATGATATTTAAATGAAAGAAGTAAAGCAACATACATGAAAGGTTTTATTCTGTACAACTTCTGCTCCAGCCATGTTGGTGTTAGGGCTAGGACTTTAGGTACAGGTAAAAAAAAAAATGGACCAGTGCAAAAATTAGATTTGTCATGGTCACTATACTTATGGGATAAAATACAATGCCTACATACAAAAAAAAAAAAAAAAAAAGAGACAAAAACTGTCTGAAGGCGGGTGTGTGGCCTACCAGTGCCAGGATCCATGCCAGTCTGGTTTCCAGTGATGTGGTGCCAGTAGGCGGATCGGGGCAGGATGGCGGTGGGGGTGCATGGGTAGGAGCCAAGCTCTGAACCCTTAGACATTAACTGGGAGTCATATAAAACACATAATCAGGGATTTAAAAAAAAAAAAAAGAGTACTGTAGATGAGTAATTTCAAGAAAGTACCACAATTAATAACGTCTACAAAGATTTGTGTGATTTTCTATTGCTGCATTACTGAAAGTATTATTACAGGGAGCTTAATAGTATCAGTTGCTAGGATGATTAGTAGGAAGCTACTCAAGTGAATGAGATGTTATCACTCATGGCAGGAGAGGGTGTAAATGCATCACACATGGTACACATGGTAATTTTATCCATTGGCAACATAAAATTACTGACAAGTACAGCTTTAATTTTATTCAGAGATATGCACCACAATATGAAGTAAAAATAATTAAGGGTTTAAGACTAGATTTGACACACTGTGCTTCTACAAGATTCCATTAGCAATGAATCAAATTTCCCAAAACTGTGGAATGTGGGGCTCCTGGGGCCTCTGGGGCCTGCATTGTCTGAGCTGGACAACGACAATAATCTTGAAACTTAAACCTGACATTAGCCGGGCTCTCACCCTGCTGTTTTTCTCCATCTCCAGCAGGACCTTCTTGTGCTGCTCAGCAATTGCGAGCGTAGAGGAGTGAACTCTCTGGTAGATCTGCTCTCCCTCTCTGGTCTGGAAGGTGTAGAGGCCTTCACCGCTGTCACACATCCTACACACAACAGCAACTCAGTATGAAGCTATAGTAAAAAACAGCAGGGAGTGGTTCAGTGTCCTTTGATCTAAATGCTGTTTCATTCTGACAGGAATACAAAGTTGATGGAAACATAGAATCACTGCCAGTTTTAAAGCTCTTCCAAACCATGTCTGAACCAAAATTATGATGCAAAAATACAAGTTGAACTGAAGCCCCACTGGGGCTGGATTTATTTCTCTAGGGGAGCTTGGGGGATTTTAAAATTACCTGTGCTGGACAGTGATTTTGTATGTATATGGCTAATTTTTCACCCCTACAACAGTAATAATTACGACCACAATATTTTTTCTATTGACTGACTGGTCCTCCTTTAATTTTAATGTGGATCTCTTGAGTATTTTTTATCAGCTCGGTGTAAAATCTGATTTATTGTGAAAATGGAGGAAGTCAACAATGTTTTCCTAATCTGATAGATGGAAACATACTAACACCAACATACAGGCCTATTTCGGAACCTAGAAAAAATTAAAACAGGTAGGTACTACTATTCTCTTTTGACTCCCATACTTTAACCAATATTTGTTTGCCTTTTGTCAAATTTTCACCATTAAAAGTATGCTGAATTAGCAGTTCCTGTTTGGGGTGGACCCATAGATGTACAGAAAACTATCACTGGATCACCGTAATACTGAAGAAAACTTAAAAACAGGTTGATTCTCTGCCACGTTCTGCAGCCTCTTTTTTCTCTGTTTTCTAAGTGGAAGTTTCTAATGAAATGGTAGTAAGCTAGCCGTAAATGAAATATTACAAACAAAACACTGTCCATGCCAGTGGTGCAGTACAACACAGCCCCAGCCAGAGTGCTCTCTTGCTGTTTCGGTTTGTCTCAGACTTCAGACCCGGATACACACACACACACACACACACACACACACACACACACACACACACACACACACACACACACACACACACACACACACACACACACACACACACACACACACACACACACACACACACACACACACACACAATTTTAACCATAACCGTAAAACAAAGGGCATTTTTGGATTTTTGCGCATTGAGGATCATCGTGGGATCTTTGATGGGACACTATATATAGTTGTCTACAGATTAGTGTACTTGTCAAGTTGCCCTGGACACAGCTTCCACCGTTCTGAGATCAGTCATGATATTGCACACATCATTATACACATGAGACGCACAGATGTGTGTGGAAACTGTACTTGCGCATTAGAAAATTACTTCAACAGTCTTTTCTTCCTAAGCGTTAAAAGGTAGAAGTATCAATTAAATGAGCAAATTACACTGATTTATCATCTCAGATCGGTAGGAATTGTCTCACTAATCATGTTGGTCAACATGTGTGACGACGAGGAGTTGGGTGTATTGTGGAGCAGCTTTTAATAACTCCTTTTACAAGGAAAGCTGTCACAGACATATTTATTCAATTTACACATTTGCAGTTAACTATGTAACATAATACCCAAGCCTTTTAATTCTGTTAACATATTAATATCTTTTCCTTTTTGTTATTTAAGGTGTTGGGTTCTCTGTGCAAGATCTGCAGTAAGTTTGAGAAGTCGAGACAGGCAGGAAAATATGGGATTCTGTATCGTCACTGGAGTGTGCAGTTGCTTCTTTGGCTCTGCTTGCCTATCTGTAAAAGTCACGTCACGCCAGTGACACACACACACACACACACACACACACACACACACACACACAAACACACACACACACATCATTATCGGCATGCTGACCCAATCACAGCTTGTCAGGTTTTGTCAAAGAGGAGGAGATAAGGAGGTCTGGCCTAGCATTGATTCATCGACTAATCTCTTCAGTCAATCTCTTCATGGGGCTCAGCCCAACACAACCAACCTTTTTGTGTTAGTGTGTGTGTGTGTGTGTGTGTGTGTGTGTGTTTGTGTGTGTTTTTGAGTGAGAGAGACATATCCTTGGACTGATCGTAAGATGACTGACAAGTGTACACACGCACGCACGCACGCGCGCACGCACGCACACACACACACACACTGTGGTTGTGACTTCTGATAAAGGCTGAGTGTTTCATGACAATTTTTTTCTTTTGCTATCACACATTGGTCAACACAGAAGTTATCACTGTCAAAACTCTTCACAGAGTCAGCGAAACCGAAGTATGTGTGGACCAAACTGTGAATCATATTCCATTGCTTTTACAGAAAATGCATTAAATGACTATATTTTTACAAAATCCACAGACTCTTTATCATTCATACTCCACAACCTGCAAAACACTATATATTTGCATCACATTTTGAGATGTGCATCGTTCAATGATAATTGAACTACATATTACAGTACAATACAGTATGCTGACATTTTTTCATGTACTGACACTTTGAAATATATTGCTTGTTTTGTATTTTACAGTAGGATCCAAATGTTGCCTCCCCCAGGAGGGAGAGGCAGAATATTTTCAGATGCACAGGAAATTGCCATTGTTGACATGGTAACTGGCAACAGTGCAATAAAACTGGAAAATTGGGTACAGAGTAGTGGTAGACAATATCACTTTTGGAAATGTGAATATGGTCAGCACAATGACAACTGCAAGAGTCCTAGAGAAACATAAGGATGAAGCAGTTGTGCCCCGAGAAACGGTGAATGTGTGAAAGAACTCCGGTATCAGTATGTCCAGGTAAGATGTCTGTTTTATAACCAAACAGAATACATACACAGCTATGCATAATGTAAAGTATGGTAAAACTGTGGATTTACTGTATTTTAGATAGTAATGGAGATGGAAGCCAGGCAAACTGCACATTAATTCATCTTTTGAAATGAAGCAGGATTCAACCTGGCAAAACCCACCATACGGGAAGAAATGTGATTGTACAGAGAGGAACCATATATGTCCCAGGCCAGAGAGGAGCTAACATCACAATATGTGCAGTGATGGTTTGCTGTTACACAAACCACTCATTGAGTGGCAAGAAACTCCTCTGCCTACGTTATTGTATGGGATGATGTGGCATTCCACCACTCTGCTGCCATCACTGACTGGTTTGCTACACATCACAGGATGTTGACACAATTCCTGCCGCCATATTCCCCCCTTCCTAAACCCCATAGAGAAGTTTTCTCTGCGTGGAGTTGGACGTTTATTTCCACCATCCACATGACGAAAGATGTCCTTACTGGATGCCATGGATGCGTGGTGTGGAGAAACGTCTCCTGTAGACTGCCAGGGTTAGATTAGACGTTCCAGAAGATCTTACCCAAGATGTATCGCCAGAGAAAAAATAAGATGTGATGTTGATGAGAACTTGTGGCCCTGACAGTACTGTATAATATGAATGATTATACTATACATGTTGTTGATGGGGGTTTTTCTATAATAGTTATTGCAGACCTGGAATTTCAGAATTTTTTTTTGTTTTACCTTTTTATCTCTCACAGGTGAATTATGTGCAAATAATAGAAAAAAAATAAAGGATATTGAAGCAAATTGCTGCATTTCTGATTCATTCTTGTTTCATACATTTTAGTACAGTCAATAAAGTGAAAAGGTATTATTCTTATTCTAGAATGAAATACTGATTTGTGTGAAAAATAATTCAAACTTCAAAGATAAAATTTCATAATTTATGTAATGCACCCTGTTGTTTTGATTTTTAGGTCAGTGTGTTATGAGTGACAATGTATGCTTTCTGAGTGAGAACTGTTGCCAGTGTTATGGTCGAAGGAGCTTACTTTAAGACATCTATGAGGTGTTTAGGTGGCTTGGGTGAGTTTTGGAGCTGAGATGAATTGCTTGACCAAGATGCATGTTGGTAATGCGGATTGTACGAACACTTTTGACAACTCGGCTTCAGTGTTGACCCATGCTTGTTAGCAATTGCAAAAAAACTGTAAATACTAACTGCTTTCATGAAGGATGTGTTGTCCCTAACTTGACAATAACTTTGTATGTGTGTGGCAACGTATGATGTATGTAACCTATACTTATCTACTGACCGTCAGTGAGCAAACACCCCCCCCCCCTTTCCTGGTCTCACCGTCCAGCTTCGAAAGTGAAGCGGGTGGCATCACGTCCGTAGCGCCGCAGGGAGCAGAGTGGCCAGGTGACAAGCTTGGTGCGAGGGTTGTGAATGTCCCACAGGTAAATGTTCTCGTGGGTGATCTGCATCATGCACTCCCCGTAGATGTCCAGGTTGGGACAGGGGAGGAGGAACACATTGAAACGCTCTTAGGAGACAAGGAATAACATGAACAATATAAGGGACTTGTTTTCACTGTAGTTTGAGTTGCTTCAGAAATTTCACCTAAATGGAATCATAAGATAGAGCAACTTTCCTGCCCCATGGGTCTGCTTTGTTGAAACTTTTGCTAATTGTTAAAAGATGAAACATGTTCCTTTCCATTTTCAAAGCTAATTTAGTACCAGACACCAAACTTGTTTTTAAAACTGCTCTAGTCAAACTTTTTATATTAATAATGAGACAAACGACCATGCATGATGTGAAAGGCATCACTTATAGTGATGAGCCCACAGAGAATTATCATCCGATTCTGCAGCTCTCCTGAGCTCTATAGAGCTTTTCTTTCAGCTCACTGTTTTAGTTTTACAGGCCACAACTTTACTATTACAGTTCAGTCTCTGTGTTTGCCGCAACAGCAGCATTTTTCAGCAAAATAGCATAGACAAATTCACTGTATACTACCTGCCCAGCACAATATGCCAGAAAACCTTAGCGACACAGCTGGTAAGCATAGTGGAGCATTTAGCAGCTAAAGAACCAGAATTTTTTCTCAGGACTTGGTAGAGACCAAAAACACAGATAAAAGAGTGAATATTGAACTTAGATTCAAAAGGTGGACACAAACGTTACTCCAAATGAATGATCATGTTGCTCTGTACGGATGTGTAAATAGGCAACTGTTTGCTAACAAGTTTGCTACCAACTTTATAAGTTGATAAAAGTTCAGATTTTGTGTTTGCAGCCTGTAACATGTTGTAAATACAAAATTAATGAATGCAGATTTAAATCTTTTGCACTAAATCCAAGTCTAAAGTCTCAAGTCACATCTCAAGTCCAAGTCTTCATAAGCAAATTGCAAGTAATTTGGAAGTCTTTCAGGTTTCTGAATACTGTTAATTAAAAAAGGTATTTGATCATTTTGTTATTAAAGTTAGTTTATTACTAAAGGGCTATTTACCAAGCTAACACCAAATCCTTCTGCGTCGGTTGCAGCAGAAGCTTTAACAAACCATACAGATGGATTTTTTGTGTGTGTGAATTACCTGTGTGTTCACACTGCACCCCAGCAGCCAGCAAGTCAGGCTCTCCCATACTGATGTCATTGAGCCGCATG
Source organism: Xiphias gladius (assembly GCF_016859285.1). Lineage (NCBI taxonomy): Eukaryota > Metazoa > Chordata > Actinopteri > Istiophoriformes > Xiphiidae > Xiphias > Xiphias gladius. The sequence continues at coordinate 301,205 of NC_053400.1, read as the reverse complement.
CCCAGACACTCAATGGACAGTGTCTTGAACCAGTCTTCTGCCTCCAGTTCTATAGAGAGAGAGAGAGAGAGAGAGAGAGAGAGAGAGAGAGAGAGAGAGACAGAGATCGTATCATCTGCTAGCACCAGGATAATTCTTGAAACAAGCTGCTTTGTATTGCAAAGTAGTAAAATGATGGCCCTCTACTGGCAGATGTTTTGTGGCTAAATTTAATGACGAACGCTGAAAAAAATGTTATCTCTCTTGCTTGTATTGTCATGAAACAGTCATGCTGGGTGCAAACAGTTATTGCTGCACAGCACAGGTGCACAGGTCAGGGCAAACAGTGTGCGTAGTCAATGGCCAAAGGCTTGAACTGCATCTGTGGTAGCAGGTGGGATTAGGAGGAATATATAAAGTACATCAGTCAACATGATCGCCCTAAATGATTATAACTGAATGTAGAATGACACATAGTTATAATGCCCTAAAAATCTCATCTCATTTACATGTTTGGACTGTTTTTGGTAAACAACAGCTGGATGGGCTGACCGTGCCCCTAAAGTCTTGTCATCACAGTAAGGTTGTCAGGTCTGTTGACATTATACCTCTACAGAGTTTGACTGTATCTGGCAACCCGAGATGCAGCTGGATATACTATGCAGAAATTATAGGGGAATGAATAAACTGATGTTCATCAGAAAGAATTCTATTATGTAACATCCCCTAAAATCACAAACTGTCCTTTTACATGTCTGTTTATGGATAGATGGATAGATATGTTGTAAGCTTTCGAGGGGACTGTAGGTATGTTAAATCACCTAAGAACCTAGCAGTTTCTCCTGCTTCCAGTCTCTATGCTAAACTAGGGTAAATATTGTATGTCCTGATTCCAGCTCTATACTAGAACCCAGTCGATATATTGGTTGATATCAATTCAAATATACTGGTATTCGCGTATATGTCAGGCAATAAGTGCCATGAGATTGAAGTAAAGAAATGCCAAAGATATTTTTGAAACAGTGACTTTGACACCCTGTAGAGAATAAGGACACAACTCTCACTCTGGTTATATAGGGACCAAACCGCCCCATATTCCCGCAGTACCCCCCACATGGTCGCCTGAGGGACCCAGTTGTAGGCCTTCTCAGTGTCCACAAAGCACATGTAGACTAGATGGGCAAACTCCCATGAACCCACAAGTAGCCTTGCAAAGGTAAAGAGTTGGTCCACTTTTCCACGGCCAGGACAGAAGCCACATTGCACCTTCTGTATCCGAGGTTCGACGATCGGTCAGAGGGTCCTTCCCAGCACGCTGACATAAGATTTCCCTAGGAGGCTGAGTCGTGTGATACCCTGATATTTTGAGCACATCCTCCGGTACCCCTTTTTCAAAAATGAGAATCACCACTCCGGTTTACCAGTCCATGGGCACTGTCCCTGAACTGCATGTGACATTGAAGACACGTGTCAGCCAGACAGCCCAACAATGTCCAGAGCTCAGGGCAAATCTCATCCACTCCTGGTACCTTGTCACCGAGGAGCCTTTTAACTACCTCAAAGACTTCTGCTAGAGATACAGTATGAGTAAGGCTCCCCCCGTGTCTTCAAACTCTTCCTTCTCCTCAGAGGGCACATTGGGCGGGTTCAGGAGAACCTCAAAGTGTTCCTTCCACTGCCCGACAATATCCCCAGTCCGAGGCAGCAGGTCTGCCAGAACTTCCATGAGGCCAACCAAAAGTCCTTCTCCATGGCCTTCCCAAACTCCCCAATTCCCGGTTTTTTGCATCCATGACCACCGCAGCTGTAGCTGCTGCCCTTCTGGGAGCCCTCCTTAAAGACCTCATGGACAGGGGTCAGAGTTGTATTAGTAGAGTAGTAGTACATTTTACAGCAAGTTACCAAACACTAAACTAAAAGACAAAGTAGGATATGTTTTGCAGTGTCATAGAGTGTTGAGGGTAAGTTTAGGGTCGAATCCTGACAATATGGAGCTGTGAATCTGAAGCTGGACATATTTGTGTGTGTGCATGTGTGATTGTTTACATAAATTACCTGATTCACAGGTGAAGGTGCGTGAAGTGTCATCTGTGAACACAATGGCCACAGCTTGTCGCTTGGTATCCCGAGGCAACCGTGTGACATTCTTGACGTTGCTAATCTCTGTCACCTAGGCAACAGGTCGAGGGTAAAACAGTTAACAAAGTAGGAAACAGGGCTGATTAACTCACTTTTTATCGTTTAACTAAAGTGATGACACCTCAGTAAAATACATTTGCTGTTGTAAGTTCAAGCTGAAACAGTGACTTGAAAAGAGATTGAAAGGATGATCAAATTTGCTGGTTCACTGGAGAGGAATAACTGACACTTTTCGACTGAAGGTACACTTAAAGGTACTATATGTGAGTTTTTGCTATTACTACATAGCCAACGTTAACATAAACAGTTGTTTAGTCACCAAGAGCTTCAGCCAGAATTGAGTTTACCAGACAAGAGGTTAGAATACGTCCTCTGAGCAGCACTGCTTCTTCATCCTCTCATGTTGGCATGAGAGTAGACTGGATGCTACTGAGACTCACTATCACAAAGTGGTATTACAGGACGGGCCGGGCTTGGCCAGGGCTAGCTGGTTAGCATGTTAACGTCAGTAGAAGAAAACAAGTGATAGAAATAGAGGCGGAACAAGAGTTAACATTGCCGTTGCTTTCCAGGAGTAGTAGTAGTGGAATGAAGTTTGATGCTGAACTTGCAACATTTCTTCCAGACTGGTAAGTAAAAAGCTGTTAATGCTAACTTTGGCTTTGCAGTGATAACAAAAACTTAATAAAGCACATTTAAATTCAAACTCTGTCATACTTTTTTGAAACTATGTCTCGAGGTGGAAAATGGTAAATCACAGAGTGTCATTAAAGTGTGAGGAGTTAATTTTCTGCATCTAGTATTCTGGTAAAAGTAAAAGTCCAGAAAAAAAGATGAGAAAAATTGCAAATTGACTAAGTCCACCACTGTGTTGTAGGATGCTAAGTGGAATTGTGTGAAAGTAAAGAAAGATGATCAGGTGAAGGAGAGGTGACGAAGGTGAAGATTGAAAGATGAGTGAGAGTGTGTGAATAAACAGAGAGCAAAAAGGGTTGTTGATTCTAATTGAGCTCAGATGTAAAAGAATCAGAGTATAATGTAAAGGCTGACTGTTTTTATCCCTCTGTGAGTGTCTGTTAAGGCTTTACAGTGGCATGAAAAACTTTGGGTCCCCTGGTCAAAATTTCTGTGAATAATTAAGTGAGTAGAAGATGAACTGATCTCCAAAAGGCATAAAGTTAAAGATTCATTTCAAAATTTTAAGCAAGATTAGTTTATTGTTTTTGTTTTTTACAAGTTTAGAGTGAAAAAAGGAAAGGAGCACCATAGAAAAGTTTGGGTCTCAAACCTTACTTAGCTTGTTAGGGGCTAAGTAAGGCTATGGCTTGTTCACAGGCATTGTTAGGAAGGCCAACTGATGCAAATTTCAAAGCTTTATAAATAATCAGACTCCTCAAACATTGTCCCAACAATCAGTAGACATCGGCTGCTCTAAGCAGCTGCCTAGAACTCTGAAAATGGAAAAATTGATGCCCACAAAGAAGGAGAAGGCTATAAGAAGATAGCAAAGCATTTTCAGGTAGTTCATTCAAGTAATTAAGAAATTGCCGTTAACAGGAATGGTGTCTTTTGACAAACCCCTGTTTGTCAAAAGACCTTCAGGTAGATTTAGCAGACTCTGGAGTGGTGGTTTAGTGTTCCACTGTGCAGTGATACCTGCAAAATAATGACCTTCATGGAAGAGTCATCAGAAGAAAACCTTTCCTGCATCCTCACCACAAAATTTAGAGTCAGATGTTTAGGAACATCTAAACTATTCTGATGCATTTTGGAAAGTATGTTTGGAGAAAAAAGGGTGAAGAATTTCATGACAAAACCACTCCAACTGTTAAGCATGGGGCTCGATTGATCATCCTTTGGGCTTGTGTTGCAGCCAGTGACACGGGTAACATTTCACTGGTAGCGAGAAGAATGGATTCAATTAAATACCAGTAAATTCTGGGAGTAAACATCACAGAGACTGTGAAAACAGTTGAAGATGAAAAGAGGATGCTTCCACAACAGGATAATGATCGTGAACACACCCTGAAAATCCACAACTGACTACCTCAAGAGGCGCAAGCTGAGGTTTTTACCAAGGCCCGCACATTCAATGATGTTTAGGTCGCTAAACATCATTGAAAATCTGTGGATAGACCTCAAAAGAGGAGTGCACACCAGACAACCCAAGAATCTCAAAGAACAAGAGGCCTTTTGCAAGAAAGATGGGCGAAAATCCCCCAAACAAAAACTGAACGACTCTTAGCTTCTACAAAAAGCATTTACAAGCTGTGATACTTGCCAAAGGTGGTGTTACAAAGTACCAAACCTTTGTTTCAGATCTTTTTCCTTTTTTGTCGTTTTGAAACTTTAAAAGATGGGAAGAAGTAAAAAGTAATCTTGCTTTAATATTTAAAAAATATTTAATCTTTAACTTTATGCTGTTTGGAAATCAGGTCATCTTTTACTCACTTAATTATTCACAGTAACAAAAATTTTGACCAGGAGACCCAAACTTTTTCATGATACACTATGTGTTGGTTTTCCCCTGCCTATATACCTGTCACACACACACACACAGATCCTTGGTTTACTATCTTCATAAGGACCTGTCATTGACATAAAGGATTGCCTAGCGCCTTACCCTAACCCTAACCTAAACCCTCCACACATATTTACCTTAGGACAGGCTCTGATGTAGGCAGACTTCTCATCAGGGTATTTCTCCAGACGACGAGGTCCTTTACTAGATGACTTCTTAAAAACCAGCCAGCAACGCCGATAGATCTATAATTCACACACACACGCACAAAAGTGCACACACACACACACACACACACACACACACACACACACACACACACACACACACACACACACACACACACACACACACACACACACACAGACACAGGGATAGGATCAAATAAATTTAATATTCAATGCTACTTTTATTTGTCAGGAACAGTGAGTTGATCAAGAAGCAATATAGGACATGTCCCCCTCACTCTCTAAAGAATATTTGCTGATACACTTCATGTTTCGTGAACTACATTTTTTCAGTTTAAATAAAAAAATGTAACTGCATTTTAAATTACAGTTAATATTTACTATCTAATTTTTGATGTTCAGTTTCTGGCATCATTTTAGATGCTACAGTTCTCTTTGTCATAAAGATGCAAATACAAAAGACATCTATCAGAGAGTATCAGGTATCTGTAAAGGAAACTAAAAATGAGTGCAGCGTTACTGAGTCCTCTTTGGACAGGACAACTGGGTGAAAACAACCAGAGCAAGTCCTGTCTACTTGTTTTCAACTCGTCTAAACATGACTGCTTATGTTTGTTCCCCTTTTTAACCAGTTTTTGGAAACACAACACATTGTCAGTCTGTCTGATTATAAGAAAGGTCCAATCTAAAGGCAATGAATGAAAAGCATTAGTACCTCAAAAAACTCATATCTCTTAAACTTTTATTAGAGCAGGGGAATTGTATGGTTGCCCAGAAAGCTCAATGTACTGCAAATTAAGAAAACAAATGCAAACAAACAAAACACAAGTAAATTAAGAAACATCTACACCAATTTGACGAAACCTCCACAGGATTTAGAAAATAAAAAAACACACTGCAGATTGGGACAACACAACCAAATACAGAAGTTCTATAAAACACAAGAGAACCAAGTTACAAAACAACAGAATTTTCCAGGAAACACTAAAAAGACAATCATGCCTGGACTAAACTTCTGTAATATAACTAATTTCTGTTGTATTCTGTGCAACTTGCAGTGTTTCTGTATTTGTCTGTTTTCTCATTTTGCACTATTGCTTTCAAATACTGTACAGTTTGTCAAATCGGTGAAGATGTTTTCTTGGTATGCTTTTGTTTCGTCTATTAACATGTTACAGTGTGTTGAGCTGTCAGGGCTACTATAGATTTTGAATTTGTGAGTTTAACCTTAAAAGTTTCACTAGAAGCCACCTACTCAGTTTTTTGTACGCAGAACATTATATGTACACGTGTACAATTAGGATTGGTGCAGGAGATGTTAACTGAGCAGAATCTTTCCGCAACACGCCTTCTAACATTTCCACCTGGACACTGATCCATAAAAGTGACTTTTCTTTCTTATGTAATCACAATTATGGTGTTTAGCTACAGTGATCTGGAATAAATAAGCAGGTAGCAATTCAGAGACTTGCCCAAGGAAACTTTGACCAGACATGATTATTGATGGACTTGTTGATAGGGTTCAAACACATGGGACATGTTCTGTGACTTTCTGTCTAACAAAATAGCTGCTCAATGTATATCCGCCGCTTTGGGACCTGCATTATTAAAGGAAACCTACGGTTTATTTTCCTAGCTCTGGCCATCAGTGGAAGTGGTTGACAACATTGTACTCATCAGTGTAATTTCGGGGCAACATTGCTAAAAATAGGTCCCATAGTCAGATGATCAGACGGGTGAATATAAACAAAACAGATTTTATCTCTTCTCCATATGTTCATACAGCTGAATAGTGCTGCAGATTTTGGGGAGAGAGGGCCACTACTGACTAATGAGAGATATTAAGATGTCTAAAGTTTGTTTTATTAAAAAAGAGAATGCAATGTATGCTATCACTCTGGAACTTGCTGACATGACACAATGTGTGTTTTTCTGTTACCTCATTACTAATTCAATGATCATTTATCATTGATTCTGTTGTTTTTTAATGTTTTTTTCTACGGTGATCCATCAATCTCTTCTCTGCTTCTACTTCAGTTTATTTGTTTAGTTGTTTTCAGTTTTAGGTTTTATATGAAGGTGCATAGAGCAGTTGTGACAAAGAAAGAGAGAGCAACACAGTTAGGTTTTGTCCAGTAAAGGAAAAGTGACTCACAGCTTTTCCTGAAAACACTGCATGTCCTCTGGCTGGAATGCACTCTGGGATGTGATGTCTTAGAAAACACCACAGAACAACAAAATGAGCTCAGAGGCTCAGAGTTCAAATGTAAAAAATGTTAATGACAAAGATTTTTTATCTCTTCTTTAACAATTTTTATGCCAATCTGATACACATACAGATTTATAACACTTTCTTTTCTTAATCTACTGTCTGAAATGATTTTATTTTTGGATCCATGTTCATTTGAATTTTATGTTGTTTACATTTCAAAACTACTCTGACGACACATTTCAAAATTTATCGACCAGTGTAAAATACAAATAATTCCATTTTAGTTGAATTCAAGGACAAATGTGTGATGAAAGTAAAAAATTGCCACCTGTATGTCCATTTAAGTCTGATGCCAGCGCAGCATTCCAGATAACACTATCACCATGCCTGCTGTAACAACAAAATGTTCTCGTGTTTTCATGAGCAAACATCTCTGGAATTACACCAACCCCAAACTGTTTCACACCAGTTTCATCTTTGAAGCTTTGAGAAGAGAGCATTAGCAATTTCTATCTCCCCCTCCCTCTGTTTCCTCTCTTTAACTTCACTAAGCACTCCTCACAGCTAGTTTGTCAGCTGAGACTTGATTATTTCAAACACAGGATGGTGAAGAGTTATAGGGAAAGGAAAGATGAAGAGGAGGAAGGAGATGGGTGATGGTGAAGATGGGCTAAAAGGAGATAGTAAACATGGAAGCAACAAAACTATGTCTTCCAGGAGCTGATCATTGTAAATACAATCAGTTTTCCTTTTTTGACACATATTCATTCTTTATCCCCTTAAGATGCCCAGTTTACTACACCTAACACCAGTCCAAAACAAATGAAGAAATACATTGGCTGACGAGCCGTGTATTTTTTGAAACTTCACCAATAGCAAAGCTGTTGGTTAATGAGATATTCTGTGTCCACACATTTCTGGAAATATAGTGTAAACGTGTGTTCAGGCAGAATGGGAAAAACATTTACCGTTGCATTATTTGGCCTCATTCAACTGCTGGATAGTTGTGTAGTGTTTATTCACCCCAAGCAGCTGATTTACCAACTGTACAGATGTTAGCTGTAGCTAGCTAGTACAGTATGCACCAACATTGTGTGCTGAGCATGTCTGTGTGTGTTTATGTGAAAGTCCTCTATCATGTCTCAGAACTTCAGCTGTTTCTCTTTTCATTCTCTTGTCTACATATGTCCATCATTGGAGTCATAATGACCAGGAGTGAGTAAAAATTGGAACATTTTCAACTTGTATGAACACAGTCTGCCTAAATTCACTCTGTCGCAGACAAATTTATGACTGTTCTTGTCCCTATGTATCAATGCATTGATTACGCACTGGTGCCACCTGTAGAATTAGCTTTTTGTTCTGTCTGAAGAACTCCTTAAAGCAGCTTTAATCATACTTTTATGTTCCGTTTCTCTTGCCACAATTATAGGCTGTCATTTATCATTTTCAGTGGTTGTCAATCTCAAGAGGGTCGAAGGCAGACACCAGAGAGAGCGAAAATAGAGGAGTGTGGTGTGATGCTGCAAGTGTGACCCTTTTTATGCAGACCGATGGACAATGAATTACAACCCTCCTTAAGTATTTTGGTTTAGTTGCAGTATGTGTCTATTCAGATAGGTGGACTTTATTGTTCCCAAAGGAGAAATTTGTTCCACAGCATGCCTCCAGAACACAGGCATATTCATAAAAGACATACTCTGACATGAAAACATCCATCTACATCACTGAACTAATACGTGCAGATAGATAAGGGTTTTGGAGCCTTCTCTCTGAAAACAGCTGCCAGCTGCTGTTCCTTAACAACGCTGTCTCCTAGAAATTGCATATTTTTTCAACAAATGAAGCACTACATTTATTAAAAGCAGCGGAGTCAACAGGCGGTAGGGGTGGATGGTGGGTGTACAAGGTGCACGGCTGTCACACCATAGACCAGGGTTCACATCCAGAGTCCCATCTGTGGTTTAGACAGCAAAAGCACTTTGGTTAAGGTTAGAGAAAGATGGTGGTTTTGGTTAAATGTAAATAAACAGTTTTTTTTTCTGTATTAATCCACACCAGGATCTTTCCCTAACCTTAACCAAATGCTGTGAAAGTCTACGCAGAACCATAAAAAACTAAAGTAATGCTGGTGTCATTACAAGTGGATATTGTGCTGCAGGATCAGATATTTTAGTGGAAAACAAAGACGTCATCTGTGAATATTTTAGTGATACGTTCAGCATCAACATATTTGTGACTTGTCAGATACATCAGTTAACAACACATCTCATTTAACTCGGTCAGCATTATCTTTCCTACAAAAACGTATATGCTGTTGCAGTGTAGTTGTATAGAAACATAATTTTCAGGAGACAGGGTTGGCTTAAAAAGATGCTAAGAGCAGTGAGTAAACCAAACCAGTAAAGTTGCAGGATGTAACCCTAGCCCCAAAACAGGGCTGAAAGACAATGAAACACACAAGCTGACAGATGCTGCAGAGTTGGGTGATAATTCTCTGTGTGAAAGGTACATCACTGTGTACCTTTCACATATAAAGTACAAACTGTAGTTTTTTAATTATTGTTGATATAAACATATTGATTATAGCAGCTTTAGGAAAATGTATTCGGTCTGCAATGACAGACATTGTTTTATTCTGGCTGTACTCACCTAAACCTAATTTTACATGAGGAAAAAAGGCACAAAAAACAAATTCCTAATCCCAAAAACATTAACCAACTCTGGCATTGGGACTTTAACACAGAGATAAGAAAAGCAAAAGGAAGGGCAGGGCGAAGAAGGATAAACTAACAGAAGGAGATGTAGCAAAGAAAGAGCGCTGTCACCACAGCCTGCAGAGTGTCCTCAGAGTGTGTCAGAGGACATGTGAGGTGAGACCAGTTCAGGTTCCCCTTCAGCTGTGACCTGCAGTGAGGGGAGGAGAGGTATGCTGTCAAAATCAAGTAAAAATTAACTTTAATTTTAAATTAAACAGTTCAATATACTTTATATATATAGCCTTTTGTTTTGTTATGCCCTGTTTTGTGAATTTATTTATTTACTTTACAAGTATGTGTGGTGAAGGACAACTTTATGCTTGAACCATCTCACAAACTGGTGAAGCTGAGGGCCAAAGTGAGGATTTCTACTGCACCATAGCTAGCAGACGGTCAAGCATGTTAATACCTATAAATGGTCATATTTACAGTAAATTCCTAATTTAGATCAATGCGTTATAAATTATATTAAATTATAATTTAATATAAATCAAACAAGTGTTTTTTTTTTCCTTGTGGAGACAAATAGACTGTGTGTACTTGTACAATAGGTCTGGAACACTTGTAAATTTTGTTTGCACCTAATAGAAAATTTTAAGTACAAGAAAATAGGTTAATGCTGCAAATAGCTGCCACTGGTTCTTGTATGAGGCCCACTGTGTTATGTTGGTTGCTTGATCATCACTGGGCTGACATTCTTGTGTCTTTCTCTCTGTCTATGGCATATTTCCAGCATCAAACTCCAGAGGTGGGACAAAGTCATTGTTTTGCAAGTAGATCTCTCGTCTTGGCCACAATGTGCCCAGCCAAGTCACAGGTCAAGACACTTACCCTCACCAAGCATTTTATTAGGAACACCATACTAATACAGGGTAGTTCTTCCCTTTGCTCTCAAAACAGTCTCAGTTTGTTCGTGGCATGGATTCAACAAGATGTTGGAAACATTCATTTGAGATTCTGGTCCATGTCGACAAGATTGCATCACATCATTTCTGTAGTTTTTTTAGATGCACATTCATGCTGCCAATTTCCTGTCCTACCACATCCCAAAGTTGTTCTATTGGTTTCAGGCCACTGAAGTTCTTTCTGAACTCATTGTTATGTTCATGAAACAAGTTTGAGACAACTTTTGCTTTGTGACATGCTCCATTATCATGATGGAAGTAGCCATTAGAAGATGGTAAATTGTGGCCATAGAGGGAAGCACAAGGTCAGCAACAATACTCAGATAGGCTGTGGCAGACCGTGACTGATTGGTAAAAAAAATTCCAGGAGATCAGCATTTTCAGAAACACTCAAACCAACCCATCTGGCACCAACATTTATTCCAAGGTCAGAGTCACTGAGATCACATTTTTTTCCCCATTCTGATGTTTGATGTGAACATTAACTGAAGCCCCTGACCTGTATCTGCTGGATTTTATGTATTGCACTGCTGCCACATTGTTGGCTGCCTGGATAATTGCAAGCATAAGTGGGTGTACAAGTGTTCCTAATAAAGTGCTTGGTGAGCTTAAGTCCAAAGTCCAGTTTCTAAACTTTGCGCTGAGTCCTGAATAAGTCAACAATGGCAACATTACCGTATTTAATAAACAAAAATGGCGTTGCACAAATGTGCACTGTGGTTTTCATTGCGTTTACAGTCATAACCACTGTTAACAATTTAGCAATTTTTTTGCTCTACAATGGGAACAGGTACTCTTCCACAGAGCCCACCATGTCTTACCGCCATGTTTCTACAGTAGCCCAGAAAGCCAAACACTGGCTCTAGAGAGGGCCTTTTGCGTTTTTAAGTTACCTGAAGGCCACCATAGATTCTCCTACAAGCTTGGAAAAAGAGGGGTCAAGCGACGGGGTATTCAGTCGGTCCCCATCTGCAACCTCACCAATAGATGCCACTAAATCCGACACACTGGTCCTTTAACTTCTTTGCATTGAGGAGAGTCGCTAATTTTTGTCAGTGAAAGTGCTCTCATGTGGCTGTGTCTCTCTGGACTGACTGAATGGGGGAGAGCAGCAGCATGTTCAGCGAACCAATCAGCAGCTAGAAACACTTGGAATGAGCTGTAAATGTAGTTCATCCAGGTAAACTACTTGTCATTCATTTTTGTTAAAGCTAAATTAAAGTTAAATTTAACTTGACTATTGACTATAAGTTTTATTTTTTTCTCAAAATAGAGGGAGTTCGTTCCAGGGTTTGGATCGACTCTATTCATGATCCTTCCACCTTCTGTACAACAGCTGACATAAAAAGCTTTTGAAATGAGATGTTTATTTAGATTCATATTGATGTGATGATAACAGCTCCAAACATAATAACAGCTAATGATAAAGCTTGGAGTCAGTTATGCCTAGTTTGAATTCACTTTTTTTACTTTAATTTTTTAAAAATTTGGATGTTTGTAAATGCAGTAGTTATGATATGACGTCACTAATATGGAAATTAGCATGTGTTGTCATCTAGCGACATTTAGCAACTTTTTAAGCAGGCTTTGGCTCAATCAAAAATAGGTTTTAATCAAAAATAGGTGGCAAAACTGGTCACAATCAGCTCCTTATGCAGTCAGCTTGTGAGCTAGTCCTGGTACTGAATGTCCAGGACACACACTGCAAGGGAAGGGGACCTAAATGGGCGCAGATCAGCAGTGGGATTTCTATGATATCACTAAGCTCAAAAAAGAAATGATAATTTAGTGAGATCCTTATTACAAAACATTTACATTAGTCACTGATTAAATCCACCTGAAAAAAAATTTAAGGATTATAATAATATCTTAAGCATCTATAGGCCTAATTATCATTACATTAGGGGGCAATAAACAAATTAATGGATAACAAAAGGGTCACAGTAAATGCACACTGTAAATGTTTTACAAATGAAAAAAATAGTTGCAGCCTGTAGTTTGTTCATTGTCAAGAGGCAGAGATCCCCCGGGAGAGTTTTCTCCGCAGAACTAACTGCAACAAATTGCGCGATCTTAGTAAATCCTGCAGAATACATGAATCAACCACTGTTAACACATCTCCTATGATTTGTGCATTCCTCTCTTAAATGCAATTGCAATGAGGATAGAGATGCTTTTTGCAAACAATCAAACATAAATACAGTATATGTTTGGAACAGAATGACTTACGTCTCCTCCTGAAAAAACAGCACAAAAGCTGCAGTAAATCTGTCCCTGACTGTGCTGAGGCTTTATTTCTGAAATGTTAACTACTCAAAACTAGCTTGTACCTTGGACCTAGCTGACCACAGAACCTTAATGTAAGCCTTAACTTATTCTTTGGAAAGCCAAAAATGCTGGACAAAGTTGGGAGTTGTGGTGTTTCCATGTATGATCTGTACATATCAGTCCAAGCAACAGTAATATAATTACTGGTGGTGGAAGATATATTTACTCAAGTACTCTACTTAAGTACAGTTCAGAGGTGCTTGTACATTACTTGAGTATTTCCATTTTATGTTACTATATATTTCAAATATAGTACATTTCAGAGGTAAATATACTTTTTATTCCACTAAAGTGTATTTAATAAATTCAGTTACTTGTTACTTTCGAGATTCAGATTAATGATACAAAATATTATCAACAAATAAATCATGATGCTTAGTTATAGCTTAAGATCTTCAGGGGGATATTCACAAACTAACCTGCAGTGCTTTATGATGTAATTAAAACTTTACCAGAAGCAACATTAAAATGATGAACATATTAATACATCAATCATTATAATCCAATAATCTCATATACATTACTCCGAAAGGAGCCATTCTGCATAATGAGTACTTTTACATCTGGTACTTTGAGTATATTCCAATGCTTTTGTACTATTACTAAGTATATTTTTGAATGCAGAACTTTTACTTGTAATAGAGTATTTCTACACTGTGGTATTGTTACTTTTAGTAATTACTTTCCCCATTGGTAATGAAGTTTTAAATTGTAACTCCCTATACTATTCATTACAAAAAAGTAATCACATTACTATAACACTTTACTCTGTAATATGTTTCTACCCAACTCTGCTCATGAATGTCAAGGGTTTGCTGCCCTTTTAATATTACAGTGCAGCTGTGAACAAAGAAAACCACTTAAATGTGAAGTGAAATTCAAATATTGTTTCTTGCACAATGTGTTTGTTGGCAGATTAATAACATTTCAGTAACATATCTCAACATCACATTGTTCATGTTATTTTTAGGATGGAGAAATAAGAGGCAAACACATCTACACATACACACACATTCTTGTTTTACTACCCATCATTGACATAATGCATTCCCTAGCCACTTGCCTCTCACCTTAATGATCCCAACTAAATGCCTAACCCCCAATTGACTTACAATTAGAAAGCCCATTCAATTTTGTCAAAAGATAAAACAACAGGGAGAGATAATGAAGCAATAATGAAGGACAGATGAATGAATACAAGACAGTGTGTGCTGGTACAAGACGGCAGAGTGTGTTTGGGGGTGGATGAACACTGAACACTGATCAGCCCAGCAGTTTACACTTTATAATACAAGGTACAAATAAAGCATGTAAAAATTAAGATGTTTGAAATGTTTAATTTAATGGGGGTAATGCTACAGGTGAAAGAATTCAATAGAAGAATTGGCATCATCAAGGACAACAGCTTCTAAGTTAATAAATCATACATCAAATTAATAAATAATCTTCTGTTATTTGGTGTTTTGCCTCAGCACACTTCGACATGTGGACAGCAGGACCCACCCTATCTCACTAAGCAAAGCTACCAGTTCAAACAAGTCTAGCTCTGAACCACTGTCTTGGCTGTAGTTAGGGACTGGGGGGCACTGGAGTTGGACTTTCCCTGTCGGCCAGTAAAAATGATGCGTCAGGTCACACAAATGAAACACAAGCTAGTACTCCACTGGTGTAGACTTTAAAACAAGAGTTAGTGTGTAACTACTGTTCTATGAATTCTAATGACTGCCAGATGTAATATCCAAGCATTAACACAGCTGAAACTACTCAGAGTAGTCAGTCTGTGTTACAGGTCTATGGGCAAAATAAATGGGGAAGCATGATCCACTACTGGTGAGGTTTGTCATTTTAACCAATGAAATTGGCGGTTAGCTGATAATGAAAGGCTGGTATAGAGGTATATGGCTGTAAAAATAGCTTCACAGTTTCACTGTTTGCTTTTACAGTGGGACACATTCATGAGTGTTCGCCTTCACTGCTGACCACTGACAACTGCCAAGTATAACTCACTTCTGATTAGGTGCCTTCATCTAGTGTATCTCAATAGTAGTTTTTGAAGCAGACAGAAGAATCTCCCTCCTCATCAGCACCGAGCATGCCAATCACACAAGAGACTGGGGTTCAATTCCCAGACAGTGAGGCAAGCTGCACAAACAAGAGCGATCTATTCCTATCAGATTAGACACATCTTTTCCCAGTAGAACAATCAGCTTTGAGCATGGCAGATCGATTTGCTGTTGCAAAGCCTCTGGATTAAATGCGTCCCTCTCTACCCAATCATTAAAGTTTGATCTGATCTTATCTTACCATACCTGCTTCATTAACCTTTAGGCAGCCACCTCTGCTGCATTGTCCTAACACCTTCAGACAAATGGCAGCATATGATTCCTTTTAGCTACAGCGGCTCTGTAATAGTCTAGCTGCTAATTTTGGCAATGACTTTGGGCTGCTTGTCTCATAGAAAGCAAGGTCAGAGTGGAGGTGGAAAACACATGATTTCATTTCAATGTGTTCCAATTAGCTGCCCATCAATGAGAAATGGCTAATGCCTTGTTAACAGAAGCATCATCAGTCTGCACTAGACAATGAAGTAAGTGCTGATCGCTCAGAGTGTGTGTGTGTGTGTGTGTGTATTAGTGTGTGTGCAGTATATTTGTGTTTACATGTGTTCATACAGAAGAGAAAAAGAGAAGGCGAAGGTCTTTGTGAGGTAAATTTCGTCATCCACCCAAGTCTACAAGGACTGTCAAGCGCCCCAACGGTGCACGCACTAGACAGGTAAACTGGATGTTTGTGCACTGTATGTATGTATTGTATGTATTCTCAATAAGTGGTCACACACACACCGCGTTTTATGTTTTTGACTTTTTCGTATTGTACAGTCAAAAACAAATGGGGGGAATCTCCACAATAAGCTGAACATCAAACGCTTGTTTGAGCTATTATGGTATTATAATGTTGATATGGCTAACATGTTAGCAAAAAGTAGTATTTTTACACATCCAGCATTACTCAGCAGACACAGAGTAATCTAAGTTTTCTTTTGGACATGTGCTTTTGTCAAACTGACGAATGTAAGTCCAACGAGCTAGAGGGGCTTTGTCACTTGAACGTGAACAAATGTTGTTTTGGGGCACTTGCTGAAATGACAGTGTCAGTCACAGTCTCATGAAAATATGTGCATATTTGTATCTAATTATGTAAATATGCACATGTGAATGTAGATGTGCTTTATATACTGTATATAATACTCCCTACAAAATAACTTTTCCTAAGTGAACTTTACTTAACAGCTAAACATGCAGCCTTTGCAGAGGACAGAGCTGGACTAATGACCCTGGGGGCAAACTAGTTTGGAAAGTGTGTGCGTGTGGGAGGGAGAGGGCCTAAAGCACAGAGATGCTGATAACCCAGTGTACATGCATTCACACATGACATCTCATATTTGCAATACATTTATAATAATTTTATAATAATTTTATAATCATTCCTGATGTGCTGGCCAATGGCATGCTGGAAGTTAGTGTGTGTGTGTGTGTGTGTGTCTGTGCATGCATGTGCAGCTGGGTCATAACTTCATCACATCTCATTAGTGAAATGACCCCCCGCCCCCTGCAAACTTTCACTTGCTGGACATAACTAATGAACATCATGCTACCTTCAGATGCCTGATGGAAAGGTCAGAAATACAAGTACAGTGCACATGAACACAACGCATGAGGGAGTACACCCAACAGCAGCAAACAAGATTTTCAGCAATAAGTTCATGTCTGAAGGCAGAGATCATAAGTAACATGGCATAACTGGTACATGACACCTAGAATGTATACCTGCTTATATAAAATCAGCGCATTGAAATTACGTCTGTCTTTCGTTCACCCAAACAAGATGTCCTTGTCATTTACAAAACTAACATATGCAGTCTTTACAAGAGAGTAAACACCCTCTCTCACCAGTACTCCATCAAGCAGCATCTGCATGAAGTGTCACTGAGCTGCATGACTCCCCCTCGATTTCTTCAATTCCTGGCAGGATTCGGCCATGAATCCTGAAGCTCTGTGCTTTCTTACTGGAAAATAACTACCTTCACACTGTAAAGCCAGTGATGAGCTTTACAATTTAAAGTTTTGACCTGATAATGATTCTGGATGTAGTCAGAGGATCATCAAAGTTATTCATAAATGAAATAAATGGAAATTTATGTTATGGCAATCTATCCAATTGTTGGTGAGACATTTTACAGAAAATCACTAATGTCAACCTTATGGTGGCAGCTCAGTATGGTGTAAAAAGAGAGAACAGTAAACAGTGAAGCTGATGATTAATTTCCCGTTAATTCCTCGTACACGTGAAGACAATTTGAATCTAGTGCAGGAATGAAAGACTCCGCCAC
The DNA here is from genome assembly GCF_016859285.1 of Xiphias gladius. NCBI lineage: Eukaryota > Metazoa > Chordata > Actinopteri > Istiophoriformes > Xiphiidae > Xiphias > Xiphias gladius. The sequence continues at coordinate 283,784 of NC_053400.1, read as the reverse complement.
TAACAATGAAAACTATTATATAGAGAGGTAATTACATAATGTAAATACATTGAATAGCTATTGCAGAAAAAATGCCATTCATATATAGTGTCAAAAATGGGGTGTGATTTCCTGATACAACCTGATAAATACCACTTCATGAGTAGGTGCCCGTTTGTAAGGTTTGATCATTAGCATAATTGAGGGCTAACTGATCTGCTCCTTCTGTGGCCAAGTCAAAAAAATGTCAGTAAAAAGAACTTCACACTGCTGAGCTTGAAGTCCTGCTGTCAGAAATCCACAGGAGAAAACATGATAAATTTAACAGTGTTAGTAGTGATATTTAGGCACCTGAAAAAATGAGAAAATATTACTATATCTGTCATTGCAGAGCTTTACCATATCAACATAACACATACATAATACAATACAAATATGTGCCTATTAATATCGACTGTTCATACAAGTGGCTTTTGCATGGGCCCCATTGTGTGGGAACCATGAATGTCTGTGCAAATATACATGTCCATCTAACAGTTGAGATATTTCACTAATGAAACCTTGAAATTTCATGACATATAACATTAGTTGTCAAGACATTTCATTAAAAATCATGACTGTGAATTTCATTGTGGCACTGAAGGGAAAAGTTAGGGGATCACCCTGACTCCACAACGTAACAACGTGACCAACCTCACTCCTCCTGAAAAAATGAGTCCATAGGTCTTCTGTGCAAGCAGATTATTACCACTCAGAGTTATGTTATTGTTAGGTGACCTCAGTCTGACCTTAGTCTACATCAGGAGAAGGGATGGGTCTACAAAACACAGGACTTTCACTTAGGAGACCACTGTAAAAAAACGATAGTCAACGCTGTGTCCTCTATCCCTGACTGTTCCACAACCTTAACTATGTGTGTATTATTGCAACCATGACAATGAATTTCCTCTAATGTTAAGGAAGACTGCGATCACTTCCCAGTATAGATTCGATCTAGTGATAAGGTTTGGATTTGCCAGTAAGAGCATGGAAAAACACACACACTTTTTCTCTCTTTCTTTTGGACACATTTGTACACAAGGCACTTTAAGAATAAACAGAATGGTCCATGTATGCTAAGCAGTAAAAATCGAGAACATTATTTCACTACAGACCATGTTTTTTTCTATATGTAAGCCATTAACTGAGCTAACATTTAAGGACAAGAAACTTTATTTTGATAACATCCTAAGCACTGAGTTCACACTGGAATGGGAATTTCTTCAGTCCCCTCAGAAAGCTAAACAGCATCATTCATTCGGCTTTGAGCTAATATTAATCTACTTGTTTTAAGAACTTTCTTAATACTAGTTGACTGATCTGCTGTATTCAGCCTTGTTTCAACACAATAATATCATTAGCTCACTTCTCATTATGATTATCTTTTCTTAAAGGTTGTTTGACCCCAAATTCCAGAAAATATATTACATTAGACAATACATTTCTCACTTACTTATAGAAGTATCCAGCCATGCAGACAGTTTTGGTTTTATTTGTGCTATATCCTACATTTGTCTGTCTGTCTGTCCTTAGATTTTCTCGACAACCGCTCATCCAAATGACTTCAAACTTGTATTGTTGAGGACCCAAGGAAGTGTAGTGTCAACTGTGAAGGTTTTTGGATGAGCGGTTTTCAAGAAACATTAAAAGAGGAATATTAAATGAGTTTGTTAGGGCTGGGACAGTGAATCCATGCAGCCGAAGTCATCGATTAGAAAACAGTGTGTCGAACAGATAGCTGCTTGGCAAACTGGAAATAACTCATCACAGCAGTGCAACTGCTATGGATGGTCAATCGAGCAAAAGCATCCTGGAGCACTCTGTTGAAAACGCAGTGACAGTAAGAGAGCAACATTGTGTTTACTTTTTATCCCCACACGACCAAGATATATTACGATTATTAACAGGAGGAACAAGTCATTTATGCACCACTGCTGTTAAGGTAACGTAACGTTACACTATGCGTCATCTAACGATGTTGTTCAGCCGTTGTATATTTTCTTTTTCCTTTAACGGCCATGTATGAATGAGAAAATGGCTCCAAATAACATTAAATAATTTCAAATATTTTCCTTACTGATGCAACAATTGATTCTCCAGTAATTTTCTTGGCTGTATATTACTCCTGTGGTGAAAAAAAATCAATTTTAAGTTTTACGTCAAGTTCTTCAGTAAGAATACTGATCAGAGAAAGGGTTACTTTTAAATTAATCTACACTCAATTACCAGTACAATACAACAGGCCCAATATTCTGTCAACCTTAATTCATATAAATAGGATGGACAAAATATTAGGAACACCTCTCAGTATAACTTAGTACCTTTCAACAGTGCAGCAAATTACAGCCTCCAAATGAAATTAAAATAAAGCAACACCTTTTCAAAAATATTCAGTGAAAACTGAACCTAATAATCTTTATTTAGGGGAGATTTATTATAGGCTTGTTGTATAATACTGCATTAGTTTTATCAAGGTGTACCTAGTAAATTGTTAAGTGAGTCTATGTGTCACAGAAATCCTTTTGAATTTGCGATCCTGTATTCTCTGATCAGATATCTGACAGATATCTATTATTATTATTATCAATATTATAACACAGATGTGAGAAGGAAATTAGATTAAGATGATTACATGACTGAATGAACACTCTCTTAAAAAATCCTGAAACAGGTGACACCGCATTCATAACAGGTAGAACAAGGGTAATGCTGGATTGCTTTGCTAATTAGTGTTGATTATTCTGCTGATGGCACTATATAATTATGCTATTATCCAAAAAAAACAAGTGACCTTAATGTATTGGCTGAGTTATAGATGTAATGAGTGTGAATGGGATCTTTAAAACACTTCTGCACTTGGCTGTAATGCATTACAGTATTTAATTTATAAACTATACAGCTCATCATAATGAGTAATAAGTATACTTGATCAGTGTACAATATTGACCGTCTGAAAATTGAAGAGAGTTTGTACAGTGTAGAGCTATGTTTTGTAACTACAATGGAGTTGAATGGGCCTCCATAGGTTTTAATGCATTACATCATAAACTGTTCATGTCATCATAATGAGCTTATAATAATGATAACAACAATAAAAATAATATTAATAATCCTCAGGCAGTGAGTTCCACAGCTGAGGAACCCAGGGAGCAAAGTCCCCGTCAAGACATGTCACTAAAGGTGACTTAAGATTTAGTAGGGCCCTGCCAGAGTATCTCAATCAACAATCATGCTCATAGGGAGTTAGTATATATAGACAGCAACAAGCAGTAAAATCTTAAAATTAGTTCTAAAACTCAGAGGGAACCATATGAAGGGCAGCAAGGATTGGTGTGATGTGGTCACTTCTATATACAGTATATCACATTGCAATATTGAACATTTTGAAATTTCAGTGAAGTTTTTACTGTTTACAGGTGCTGTGCTAAAAGTACAACTGTGTTGAAAGGGTCTACATAGACTTGAATATATTAGGTAAGTCATACTAACACATAAACTGTACATATCCACATAATGAGCTTACGTACAGGTTATCAGAGAGCAATATTGCAATATTTTGAAATTAGAATACAGTTTGCATTACATAAATGTACAAAGTTAAAATTCAGTGGACTGATTTGGCCTCCACAGAGTTTATTGCAATATATAACCCATAATAACTCATAAACTGTTCATCCTCATAATGTGGCATCATAATGAACATACTGTATGTATAGCTGATTAGTGGGAAGTCATTTTCAAACATTAGGGGAGTTTGTTCTGTACACAGTGGCTGTGATATAAATACAATAGATGTAAATAGGAATTGCTTTTGACTATTAAAAGTTCATAAGTTACTAACAGTTATCAAAAATGAAAAGGTCTAGCACCCATCAACAAAGACTTACACACGATTTGACAAAATAGTCACGTTGGTCATGACTGTCGGAGTACATACCATTCAGAAAGTTCTTTAAAAAAACTCAAGTTTTTCAGGAATAGCTGAATGTGCAAATGTATGCAAAAAACACAAAAAGCCAGATACTGCATAAAATATGCACATGTATGTAGATATATGAACAGTATATGTAGCTCAAACAACAACGTAAGCAAAGCAATCACACCAGTTATCTCACCCAGCTGGTGGAAACTTGTAGCTACTTTAAGAAAAATCTATATTTGAGATTTGCCAACCTGTTAACAATCCTTGTTTTACAGTGTAAAGCTAGGGTTGTTCTTTTTTGATGGATGTGATAAAACACAGACACACACACACACACAAACAAACACACACACACACACACACACACACGCACACACTCACCCCCAGCTTGCGGCTGCGCATGCGCACGTAGCCCTGCTTGACAATGTCGTTGAAGTTGGAGGCCATCTTCGGAGGGAGGGTAACCTGCTGACAGTCGCTATGGAGACCATCCAGATGTTTCTTTCCTCCCTCAACCAGTCGCTTGCTTTTTCCTGCTACCTTACCAAAGCTTCCAGCTTCTTTACACTTTGTGGCTTCCTTTCTTTCACTTGTCTGTCTCTTTAAGGATTGTGTGGTTTTCCTCCCTTTAAGTCTTTGTGTTTCTATCTCAACTCTCCTCTTTCGCAGAGCTCCTCACATCTCCCTCCCTGGTTTTACTGCTCCTTCTCTTTCCTTTTTTTCCCCTTCTGTTCGATTTGTTCTTTCCTCTTTTGCCTCTCACTCCTCTTGTGCTTATCCTTTAGTGTGTCCTCCTTTCATTCATTCTTCATCAGATGGGTCTTCCCTCATCTCCCTGCTTGGCATCTCTAAGAAATGGACAGACAAAGAGATAGAATGAAAGCAAAGAGGCAGAAATGGATACATATATATAAATATATATATTATTCATTGAAGAGTGAGGAGCAAAACATTATCCTCCATTATTCATGCCGATGGCATGCACTGTTACTGAGTGCATGTATGCAGGATGGCTGCTTGTGACATGTCTTTGTGCCGTAATGTACAGTAAATTGTATGTGGGGTTATATCTGCCTTTATTTGTTTGAGTCTGTGGGTGAATAAATTTGAGTAAATGAACACACGTGTGGGCTTGTGTTTTGTGTGTGTGTGTGTGTGTGTGTGTGTGTGTGTGTGTGTGTGTGTGTGTGTGTGTGTACGTCTAGTGCCATGAAATGAGGCTTTAATGCTCTAAAAAGGATATCAAGAGGAGGGAGCATCTATTAAGAGGTACTGTATCCATGAAAAAAGGTATAAGGTTTAACCTGTTCTCTAATCAGTCTGATTACCCCTCATGCCAAGCTGTTTATTCCCTGATTCCACCCTGATCTCTTCATCCTTTCCTTTCAGCATTTGTTATGTTGCAATGCTGCTAAAAACACAAGGTTACAGAAATGTGCAAACATGGATCTGCTGTTGTAGTTCTCCTCATTTGTTGGTTTTAAGTAAGGTTGAGAGCAATGAGAACCAAAAAAGTTAAGCAGCAGGCCGTAAAAAACAGAACAATAAGCTAAAAGATGCTAAACGCTCCATAGAATTGAGGGGAAATGTGGAGTAGGCGATAATTCTCCATCTGTTGATCACCAAGAGTGACCTCTTACACATACATTAAGTAATTCCACAGTCACAGACAGGTCTGTTCAGTCAGAGACAGGTCCAGATATAAAATATTATAGCCACTTAAAATTTGCATATTTCATTGATTGCTGGGAAAAACTTTAATTTAACTGCACCTAGCAATAGCTTCTGCAGCTTCTGTGGTAAGAGAAAATTACCTCAATGGTAGAGATACACTACTCCTTACTGTTTGACTGGGACAAAACAAAACAACATGGCCTACAAAATGTTATCTCCTTCAGGAAATAAAAAGAAGAGGAAAGCTGAAATATATTCACACAAGGCAGCCAAAAAGAATGGAAAAGCTTCCTCCATTGCTTGTAAACACAACTCAGAAAAAGTTTGTCAGTCTTCTGCACTGTCTACTGCGGAGTTAACCAAGCTAAAGCGAGTCCTTTATTCCACAATGGATAGAGTAAAACAGGATGCCACTCTGTTATCTTACAAAGAGAGGATTACAGTATCCACTCTTGTATGTATACACTGGGTATATATTCAGATAGATGAAAAAATGTGAACAACCCCCTAAAGTAGTAATGTAGTAGTAGAGTAGTAATGATGCCTCATTATAATCACTTCCAGGTTAGTCATTTTGAGTAGCACTGATCAGTTCTAAGATAAATACAATTTATCACAATGCAAATGGAAAACACAAGATCATCCCTATACTCTCAAAGGCTGTAATGTATTCTATGATGGTTTTCTCCATTATAGGGGAAAGAACTCTGTTCTCTCTGTAAAAAAAAAAATTCTCCATTGTGAAACTGAATTGAATATTTGTACTGATTCTTGCTGTTGACTGTTTTTTCCTTTGAGAAAACCTTCTGGAGGAAGATAAGAGAGACTGAAAACTACATCATATGCTTTGATTTTGGATATGATGGTCTCAAAACCATGTTTAGCACATGCGCCAAGTCCGAATCAACCCTTATGTCACATCTAGCTCAAATCTGATGCAGGAGAGCTGGTATCACAGTCTGCACATTAAGAAAAATAGACTGCTTCAGTCTGTGGATGGACTAGTGCAAGTAGAAAGAGACATGGGGATGAGGAGATGAAAGTGTGCCTGACCTAGAGCTCGAATAAACCATGTGTAAAGTACAACACAAACAAACACACAGACACACACTTCCCCACCAGACAGCGAGGACACTTGCCTCCTTCACTGAGTCATTTGCGGTAATAAAACTGATATACAAGGCGTGACATGACATATACGACCATTCATGCATCCTGTTTATACATAATGTGTCTGTGTGTGTGTGTGTGTGTGTGTGTGTGTGTATGTGGGAGTGTATGGGGTAGACATTTCCCATAGGGTTCAGTGGTAAATCTCCCTGACAACAGTGGAACAGAGACATTAAACTTTAACAAGGGGATCATTAATATAAACACGCACGCATGTGTGCATGCACGCACACGCACACACATGCACAAACACACACATACACACACACACACAAAGAAGGCCAGCAAAAGAGGAGACGGGGGAGGCTTATCATTATGGTAGTGTTGGCTTAGCTAAGTGGCTCGGGCACAAAAGACTATTAAACATTAAACAAACACACAGAATCAGAATAAAAGGAAGAGCACACAATCAAGCAAATACATGCAGAGATGTCCGTGACTAGAACATACACATGTGCATATGCATGTTTAAAAACAACAATAATCTGTGTTAATATGATAACACTGTATTCAATTGAACCAGTTTAAATAAATACTGTGTTCAGGAAGCACTGTGTTCAAGGTATGCTTTTCATGAATTACATTATACCATGAATAAGTCATTACCACAATCATTTGTGGACATTAGTATGCCTGCCATAAATAATTAAGAACAGTGCTAGAAAGACTATAAGCCTTTGGTATGCCCTACTCATCATTTTTCATTGAGTACCACCAGGGACAAGGGATAAAGGATTTGGGGAAAATATATAATTGATGTGTCAGTGATTTATCTGACCAATATGCAATTGGATTTAAAGCTACTCTATCTATATTTTTATATTAACAATGGATGATGAACCTAGAGAGAATTATCAGCAACTCTGCAGTTCCTCTCAGCTCTACGGAGAATCTTAACATCTTTCAGTTCATTGTTTTGGTTTAGTCATATCACAACAGGCAGCTGTTTATAGCAAAAAAACTATAAACAGCAAACCCACTGTTCACTACCTGCTCAGCACCAAACAGCAGGCAGACAAAGTTAGCAACTCACTGATGAATGTAGTGGAGCATTTAGCAGCTAAGGTGCCAGTTATTTCCCTCAGGAGCTGGGGGAGACCAAAACAGAGGTAAAAGGAGAGTGACTATGGGACTTACATTAACCAAAAACATGATTCTAGTGATGTGTTTACAGCTTATTGTGCTGCCCTAAGTGGGGCATTAACATGGACATTGATTTCTAAAACTTTAACTTAATATCTAACAACCCCTTATGATACGATTGACAGCTCTTCACTGTAGTAGCTTGAGCTAATTTCAACTTTAAAGACTGACAGTGGATGAGCTTCTTTAAAGCCCTGAATCCCAGAGGTCCTAATTTGCTCTTCTGAGGTGACAAGTTAAAAACATTGATATCGTGTCCATAGAGGTTTAACTGGGAAATTCTGTTCATTATTTTATTAATAAAACAATTTTTCAGCCATCATCGCAAGTTCAGCCATCATCGCAAGATTTCAAGAGAAACTCACCACCCTGTTAATCTTTTTGAAAAGCAAAACCATACGATACGCTTTCTATCTGTTGCTTCTTCTTTCTCAGATAAACAATCCTTGGTCAAGTGTACAGTGAATAGTACTGATACTGGCATTTAGAGATCTTATTAACCAGAAAACTGCATTAATTTCATGGCTACAGAGTGTTAAATTCTCCATCTGGCAACAATTGGTGAAACAGTCACTGTTGCTGACTAAAATTTTCACCTCTAACACTCATTTAAATCGCAATTTTGATATAAAAACAATTAATCCTTCAGCCTTTTCAGATACTATTGTATACTGGGATACAGTGGTGGATAAGCCTTGGTGAAAAATCTGCTGAACTGTTTGTAGAAAAATAGAGAAAGAATGCACTTTTATTCCACGGTACACAGAACTGAAGCTTTGAAGAAATGTCGGAGCAGGAGAAAGGTGACATTACTTACATGGATGCTCGATTTTGTACCATTTTGATGTGTCTAGAGAGCTAATGAAATTAGACCACTGCATTTCATATTATTTTAAAATACTTCTCTTTCAGGTCACTCATGTATGTCCCATACAGAACTCAACAATCCACTGACTATGCTATCATGACTCAGGTTGGATGATATGCTATTAAGTCCAGTGAAACGAAACCAATGACACTTGAGTGTGTAAAAAATTATCATATAGTATGATTTACAACTGTGACCAATATACACTTTTTAATTTTAATGCTTAAGTTGGATATATTAAAATGTTTTTAATCTTTGAATTTGATTCTTTCCATAGTTTCTCTAATTCATATTTGACTCTTATTTCTAATTTTAAATTCGTATTGCACACGAACCTTCTTAGCACAGCTTCAAAAGTATGCCATCCTGCACTTCACTGCACTTTTTGTATGAGTATGTGACAAATAGAAACTCAGAATCTTGAATATGTTTTCATTTTAACTTCATTTTGATAGTAATTATAAATTTTCAAACTGACTATATTTTTTATGAAACGTTTCTCATACATCATGCATATACAAATGGAAAATGAGATTTTAGTTTGAATGATTTCATTTCAATATTGGCCGCTATGGACTTCGATTCAAACAACTCTTGGCTAGATGAGTGTCATAATGGTAGAAATTAGAGGAAGACAAAACATTTGCCTTGAGATGCTGTCACAAGCAGAGGGAAGAGGAAGGAATAGTAAACTCACTGCCCACTACTTTCCGGATTCAAACGAAAAGTTCCAAGAACAGCCCCTATGAACCAATTCACTGTTTTGAAAAGCTTAAACTGTGCATTTTTTGGCAAATCTCTTATAGCCTGATTTGGTCATATACTATAAGAGAAGGTTTAAATATAATATAATATAATATAATATAATATAATATAATATAATATAATATAATATAATATAATATAATATAATATAATATAATATAATATAATATAATATAATATAATATAATATAATATAAAAAGACAAAAAACTTTAAAAGACAAAAAAAGATACAAATATGTGTAATGTCCATTACACATAAGGAAAAATACTTATACTTAAAATAGCTTGTCAAAAACAGTAAATCATAACAATGGCAGAACATCGATTCCCTGATGCACCCTCATTGATCTTGTGTTTGCCCTTCCTGTGTGTGTTTGTGTGTGCGAAGACACCAATCAATAGAGTGTTAACAGTCTACTCCGACAAGCCATTACACCTGACAACAACACATCCAGCTACAGCTCAAACTATTCTCACTCACAGTTATGAAAGCGTTAGACATCTGTATATCAATGTCAAATGAACTGTGCTGCACTGATATAATGAGCATGAACAAAAGAGGTGGCAGCCTGTGTCACAAGTAATACTGTCAGTGGTAGGACTTTTTACAAGTGCAGTCAGTAATATTTTATTGGCTCTGCACATGAAAACAATAGAATAACAGCCACAGGTTGCCCTGTTCTGTCATCACAGTGGCTGCTGAGACTTTAGTCTTTCTTAACAAGCCGGCTGGCCCGGCTCTAATTATTTCCTTGAAATGGTCTTCACTGTTTACATTCTACAGCACAAGAAGATAAGCTAGCAAGGCTACCAAAAAGCAGCCTACAAACACCTTGTAAATCTGTCACACGACCCTCACATTGCAAGAGGCTGAGGTGAAGAGTGTGTTTTTTCAGACTTCAAAAAATTACAATATTGATGAGTACTTGGCGTGCATTTGTTGTAGCTAACATCAGCCATATAAGCTAGTAAGTTGTGTTTGCAACATAGCAAACATCAGTTGGCATTTCCTAACAAAGAGAAAAAAAAATGCAATTATGTTCATTGCTGTCTGCCCAATTTCTTTCTCTCACCGAAGTTGGCAGTTTCAAAGTGTATATTTAGTGGCTTTAAATTTGGTATTTAAAAAAGTTAGTGAAGCTTCGAGGATTGACTCTTTTTCACCTACGCAACATTGCAAAAATCAGGCACATCCTGTGTCAGAAAGATGCAGAAAAACTACTCCATGCTTTTGTTACCTGTAGGTGCTCCTCTGTTGCCCTCAGCCCCTGGCTCCTGTCACTGTTCATTTTCCTCCATTCCATGTCCTCCCCTTTACACCTGCCATTCTCTTTTTGCCCACAAGATGTCCATGGACCTTTTTCCCCTGTTCCAAATGCTCACCTCTTTCCTGTCTCCAATCATCTGGACTTCCTTCCCCACTCACACACCTGATTCCAGCTCCTTTATCACCTCAGCCAGTATTTATAACAGCTCTTTTTCCCCAGTCATTCTCATCATCTGTGTATGTTACTGAGTGTCTTCCCTATGCATCTGCTTTTGTTCCTGGTGATTTTCCCTCGTGTGTTCAGTAGTGTTGTTGTTCCTTAACGTTTGCCTGTCTACCTGCCAATCTATTTATCTGTAGAACTGTCTTCCAGTCTAGGTCTGGGAAGCAGACAACCTTGCCATGTTCAGCTTAAAACTGGATCTGTGACTTGTTGGTGTTATTATTATCATTAGTAGTCTAATTATAATTATACATCTTTATCAGGAAGCTGCATTGTTCTCACTCCCAGTACAGTTCACATCAGATGTTAAAAATACTGTACCAAAACACAGGAGTGGACTGCTATTTAGAATGTCAAAATAAGTGTACTCGTCCTCTTTCTGTTTACTGGCAGATGGCAAACCCACAAGGTGCATACTGCCAGCTACTGTATAGGAGTGATTCTCAACTGTACTTAGGTAGTGAACAACATTATAAATGTGAAAGGTGAGCAGCGTGAGATTGGAGAGGGGGGGAATCGTACACAGGAACAGCATGAAGCAATCATACCTAATATGACGGACTTAGATACACCCCCTCACACAACTAATAAGATTACTGCCACATTCATACATCACAGTGAGCCATGACGACACACACACACCCAGCCTCACTTCGGAAGTGAAAGCAAAGCAAACTATAAGTGCAATACATTTGTGGGAACTTCTTCAACAGTTTCTGAACAGTATTTGTTTTCCATTGTAGAAAGAATGTCACAAGTTTGTTTGGCTGCTGAATGAGTAAAAAATTTAGATTAAATTTATTTCAACAAAAAGGTTCTATGATTTCTTGTTTTTGAAATCTCAAATTGTTTATTTGCTCTATGCTCAGCTGCAAAAGTGGAGGTTTTCTAAAACTTTTGATTGGTAGTGTATATCTTTGAGACTTGACTGCAGAGGAAATGTAACAAAGCGAGGCAGAGGATAAAGCGGCTACTGTTGCTGTGCAGCAGTGCTGCTAACCTGGAGGACAACAACAGAGTCACCTGGTAGTATCTGTGCTCCAGTAGACCACCAAATACCATAGGGAAGTCATGAGAACCAATACATTGGTAAAAGGTTGATGCCAAAATTCTGACCATACTTGTTTGTCTACAGTACCAAAGGTACCGTAGATGTCGTAGGTACTGAAGATATGATTCTTCCAGGACTGACAAGGGCAGCATAATAACCCTACCACTGTTCTAGTCTGACGTCAAACTTGAAGAGAAAAAGAAGAAGGCGGGCACAGTAAACAATAACAACAACACCTGGAATGGCAGCAGCAAGTGCGACTGCAGCAATAGGTCTACCGCGACCTGTGGAAAAAAAAACATGCCAAGACTAGTGTATGGCGATATCTTGAATGTGACGCGGATCATCATGGACAAGTTATAGACAATCAAAGACCAGTATGCAAATGGTGCCACAGAGAATTTCAAATGAAAGAAGGAAACACTTCAAACTTATCTAAGCACCTCAAAAACAGGCATCCGGATCTTTACACAGAATTCAGGGTGAGTGACTTTAAATTATTAACTTTATATTAACAACATGTTGTTATCTTGTTTAGGCTAACAGAGTGAAAATGCATAACATTAGCTGGGTGCTCACAACATTAGTAGGCTACTGTAATTACCGGTCAATCTGTCAAAATAGAACGCTGACTTTTTAAATTAAATCTTCACACCACTGGTCTGTCACCTTGTTAGTCAATTTAAACTACTACTTGCACACTGACTATATGGAGGTGTGTGCATGTGTGTGTGCGCTTGCGCGTGTGTTTTAGTACACTTTGTATGCAGCAGCATCTGTTGTTTTTCATTTTTTTACTTTGAGATCAAATTTGGTATCGAGAATCGTGGAATTTAGATGGTATTGGAACCGATTACCAAATTTCTGGTATCATGACGTCCCTAAAACGCCACCTGAAATCGACTCACTATGCTACAATAAGTTTGACACTGGTCTGGTTTTTCAGACTGTGTTTTGAAGGCCACCATGAGGTGGATGAGACTACAAACGGTTGAAATTAGTCCATCCAAAGATAAAAGTATTTATAAAGGCAACACTTCAAAGGAGGGCAGAAAGGCCGCTGTCATAGAGATCAAAGGATGAAAGAGGATCAGAGAATTAACAGTGATGTGACCAGCATTTTTAGAGAGCTGTGAATGGTTAGACCTATCTTATTCCATACTGCAATCTGGTTTGAAACACTTTTGTTTAGTGAAAAGTGGACCTGTTGCCAATTACCCCAAATTTTGGGGTAAGTGATTGTTAGCCGCGGTAGTTAGCAAGCCCCCAGTAGCCGGTGCGAGCCGACCCAGCATGGCCCCTACTCTCCCCCAGCAGCTCCCAAGCAAGAAGCATAGCCCTAAGCAGAAGCCCATGCTTCACCACTGACCAGTTCATGATTCAAACAGATACTCCCCACTCAGCGACACACCTGCTGAGAAACCAACTCTGGTTATTGGCAGCTCTATCTTGAGAAATGTGAAGTTAGCAACAAGGGCGACCTGGGGCGAGAGCAGGCAACTTAGATTCCTATTTGAAACTGCTGGCTGAGGATAAACGTAAGTACAGTAAGATTGTTATTCACGTCAGCTGTAACGACACCCGATTACGCCAATCGGATGTCACAAGAATGAATGTTGAGGCAGTGAGTACAGATGCAAAGACAATATTGACTCCGTAGTTTTCTCTGGGCCCCTGCCTAATCTGACCAGTGATGACATGTATAGCCATATGTCATCATTCAACCGCTGGCTGTTGAAGTGGTGTCCAGCAAAAAACTTGGACTTTGTAGATGGTGGACTTTTTGGGGGAGACCTGGTCTGATTAGGAGAGAAGGCATACATCCCACTTTGGATGGAGCAGCTCTCATATCTAGGAATCTGACTGAGTTTATTAGTAGAAAAAAACCATGACAACCCACAGTTGAGACCAGGAGGAAGAGTTGCAGTCTTACACACTTCTCGGCACTTCCATTACAGCAGTCACCCACCCAAAACCCCATAGAGACTGTGTCTGCCCCCCAAACACCTAAATAAATTAAATCAAAAATAAACAGAAGAGGAGTTGCACACAGAAACCAAATAAAAATTAAGACCACCACTACAGAAGTACAAAAAAATAGGAAAATTAAATGTGGACTCTTATACATTAGATCGCTCCCATCCAGAACTGTATTAGTAAACGATCTAATATCAGATCATCATGTTGATATATTTAGTCTCACTGAAACATCGCTGTGTCATGATGAATATGTTAGCCTAAATGAATCCACTCCTCCCAGTCATATTAATACTCACATTCCTCCACGCGCCGGCCAAGGAGGTGGAGTTGCAGCCATTTACAATCCAAGCCTTATAATCAACCCAAAACCTAAACTCAATTATAACTCATTCAAAAGCCTGGTTCTTAGTCTTACACATACATCATGGAAAACTTTAATAGTGTGAGCTGGTTTAGGTCCTATTTATCAGATCGATTTCAGTTTGCAATAAATCCTCCATATACTCAAAAGTTAGTCACAGAGTTCCACAAGGTTCTGTGCTTGGACCAGTTCTATTCACCCTATATATGCTTCCTTTAGGCAATATTAGTAGGAAACACTCCATAAACTTCCATTGTTATGCAGGTGATACCCGATTGTATTTGTCAAGCCTGATGAAACCAATCACTTACCTAAACTTCAAGCATGCCTTAAGGACATAGAGACCTTGATGACCAGCAACTTTCTGCTTTCAAAATCAGACAAAACTGAAGTCATTGTACTAGGCCCGCAACACCTCAGAAATACATTATCTAATGATATAGTTAATCTAGGATATAGGAATATAGGGAGTTATCTTTGATCAGGATATGTCCTTTAACTCTCACATAAAATAAACTTTTTTTCAGCTACGTAACATTGCAAAAATCAGTCACATCTCGTCTATAAAAGATGCAGAAAAATTAGTCCATGCTTTTGTTACTTCTAGGCTGGATTATTGCAACTCCTTATTATCAGGCTGTCTCAACAAAATACTCTCCAACTGATCGAGAATGCTGCAGCGTGAGTACTGACAAGAAGTAGGAAAAGAGATCATATTTTTCCTGTGTTAGCTTCTCTGAACTGGCTTTCTGTAAAATACAGAATAGAATTTAAAATCCTCCTCCTCACCTACAATAGTACCCTATTACCCCAGTAGAACACTGCGCTCCCAGAACGCAGGCTTACGTGTGGTTCCTAGAGTCTCCAAAATTAGAAATGGAGGCAGAGCCTTCAGTTATCAGGCTCCTATACTGTGTAGGCTTAAAATCTTCCTTTTTGATAAAGCTTACAGTTAGGGCTGGCTCAGGCTTGGCTTGAACCTCCCCTTAGTTATGCTGCTATAGGCCTAGACTGCCGGGGGACTTCCCGTTATGCATCAAGCTCCTCTCTCCTCCTCTTCCTCTCCATGTGTACACATTCATATTCCATCAATGCTCGTTACTAACTTGTATTCTTCTTTCTAGTTTTGTGCTTTCTCAACTCTCTACTCTCTCCCCCTGTCACTTTCTGCAGGTATTTCTGCCCCTGGTGCTGCAGAGTCTGGATCTGTGACTGCAAACCATCTGACTACCCTTATGATCCTGCTCAACACCCACTGCTTCAATTATTACAATTATCATTATTATTATTATATTTAATTAGAGACTGTGTCTTATGTAGATCATAATAAAGATTATGATCAACACCTGCTCTGTACTAAAAGTGTCCTGAGATAACCCCTCTTATGATTGTGGAGCTATATAAATAAAATTGAATTGAATTGAATTGAATTGACAATCATGAGGGTGCTTAGATGTTATATCTAACAATTTACGGAGATTGGACTTCAACCTAAGATGAGTAATTTTGTGTAAGAGTGCCATGTGGTGGCTAATATGCACCATATTTTGCACAAGACCTATTTAAAGATATAACATCACTTTCTTTGTATGAGTACAAGTTTTTCGTTCTTAACCTTTGTATTTATGGAAGTATGAAAACTCTTCTATTAATTTCTCATCATGAGAGTACATAGATGATCACACTTACAGCCTAATAGTAGTTTGGAAAAACAATTTCAGCATATTTCATGATTTTGAGAACAAAAGCACCACCTAGGAGCCAATTGGCGCCAAGTTTTGTACAGATCATGGTAACCTACTGAGCCAAGTTTCATGTTAATAGGATTGATTGTTGCCAAGACATGCAACGCTTCCTGTTTTGACTGTAATCTATAGGAAGTTGTTCCCTTATTGTTAAATTGTTTGCACATTTCGCAAGTTTGCAAAAAAAAAATTATAGGCGGAAATGGGACTCGTCTATATCATGAGATTCACATAAATTCAGGAAACGCATGCACAGGTTTGATGAACTATGCGGGAGTTACTGGTCAAGATGCACTTACCTTGATTATAGTGCCATCTGCTGGTCGTCATGTGTCATTTTTGATGTCTGACGTGCACCATTCTAAACCTGCCCTGAAAATTTCACGGGCATAACTTTTACAGTGTATGCTGTAGTACCCCTTTTACGAACAGAAGAATAAAAAAATATATAGATTTTTATTAAAAAAGGGTTCCAAGCACCGCTGGCACTGGGAGCCACACTGCTTTACATGCGTGTCCCCCAGTCCCAGAAGTATATTGGAAATAATCCCAGTCAACACACACACACACACACAGGTTTCTACTAATTAGCTGGACTAATCACAGAGCTCGGCCTTTATTGATGCCCTCCACTGGTCCAACAGCCAAGCCCACACAAACATCAAACATCCCAACCTACGCATAGACACACACACACGCTGACACACACATACAAAGTAAAACATAAACAACGGAGAAATTGATCTGTAAATCAATTATGCAACTCTATTTGGAATGGATTGTGTTCCCAATTTAGGATGTGTGAATTGGATTTGTCCATGAGCACATGACTGGCACACGGCTTAAGGAATCTGTGGATCAGTTCACTTGTGGGACAAAACAAAAGCCATTAAAGGTGAGGGTTGTTATTGTGCCATTGTGCCTAGCACTCAGTTCACTGAGTGACAGTTAGCCTGTAGATACTATTCTTTCTGCCTGCAGAGTTCGGTGAGATCCATTTGGTTGACGGACTATTTGAAGGTCTGTTAGTGTTAATAGCTGTTTTGCATATTGATTTAAATACTTTCATCATTTCCAGTTCAGAGCCAAGCTAGATTTTTCCCCATACTTGCAGTCTTTATGCTAAGCTAGGCTAACCTTGCCCTGACTCCGGATGTATACTTAACACAAAGAAATTATGTTAATATCAATCTTCTCTTCTCACTCTCAGAAAGAAAGAGAACAAGCATATTTCCCAAAATTCTCACTTGATTTTTTTTCATGAAAGCTTCATTGTTGTTATTGTGCCATTATCAAGAGAAAACCCTCAAATTTTATCGTGTGTCATCTCAAACTGCTGTGCAAAACAAGAAATAGGAAAAAGGGAAAGAAAGTCACAGGGAAAACAAAGACACGGGGAAAGAGAGAAACAGAGAACAAGAGGAAAGACAAAAAAAAGAGAGAGAGGAAGAGAGCTGGTGAAAAAGATGAAAAACTCAGATGATTCTTTGATTGGCTGATGGACTTTCTTTGTTCCAACAATAGTGAAACTGTGGCCACTGCCTTTACAAATTTGCATACAAATGTTTTGTATCAATATTTTATTGAGTCTGGTATTTACTGTCTGAACTGGTATGTACTGCCTTCTGGAATCAGCCACAGCCTCACCGTCTGAGTTTGACACTGACAAAACCTTTTTTTCCTGCCTACTCAGCTTTTATATATTACCAGTAACTTAAACACAAACATTACAGTGTGACAAATTTTAGATTTCCTTAAACAGTACAGGTGGTGAATCCTTGACATGTTATCCACCAAGGACTTGCCGCAGATGGTGAGATTATTCAGCACTACAAACCAGTATATTCAGCTCAACCTAACACAACTGGGTTGCTGCTGCTGATACCAGACACAACACTAGCATATTATAGCTTTATAAAGTCATTATGGCTAATGTGTTAGCAAATGTTTGCCTATTTACACATCCAGCAGAGATAGACCGACATTAGCTTTCATTTGGTATTGTGCTTCTGGCCACCTGACAAATCTAAGAAATATATTAACTCCCTCTTTAGCTTTGGTTTGGTCTCAACCAGCTTTTTAGCTGCTACTGCTCCACTATGTTCACCAGCTAGCTGTTGTGTCTGTCTGCTGTTTATTGCTCAACAGGTTGTGGATAGTGGCTACATCGGAGTATTTCTCTGATAACGAGATTGATGAGAGCAGTGAGAGTGAACAAAACAGTCCTGTTAAATACAAATCAAAGAGGTGAAAGAGGCTACAAATACTCGATATAGAGCTGAGGGAAACTGCAGAGTTGGGTGATTAACTGTGGCTATGTCACTGAAGTGACCTCTTTCACATTACGCTTTCTTTTTATCTCTTTTTTGCCTTGATCACTGTTTGTCAAAAAGACTTGGATTGTGATGAAAGGTAAATTTCAGAGGAATCTGACAAAGTGTAATCTAATCTAATTCAATTTTCTTTGTGATGGATTACTCAAGCAAGTTTCAAATCTCTGCAGAGAGATTCTAGTTATGCACTGAATGAATGGAAACCAGTTTCTGTAAGAAACCACACCTGGATTTACCTTCTCCAGGGGCTCTCAGAAGGTTGTTAGAACATTTTTCACTGCCGTTTTTTGCTGTTTTGTTGTATGGCTGTAGTTGTGCCTCAGCACTGCATTTGATTCTCATTTATGTATTTTTTCATGGTTAGTAGGGTGATGATTTAGGTGTTTTGACCCTTGAAGAACATATACTGTGTATGAAAATATATTTAATGTATTCATATCCAAAAGATTAACAAATTGCAATATGATACAGTACACGATGTGTGTAGTTGACTTGGTCCTGTGCTTTTGACATACCCAAAAAACACAGTAAATGCCCACAAATGGGCCTCTCAAGTTCTGAATAGTTTGACATTTTGAGAAACACATCTTTTCACTTTCTCTCAGAGAGCTAGATGCGCCTAGTTATCTTAGCTTAGCATAAAGACTGTAAATGAGGGAAACAGCTAGCCTGAATCTGTCCAATTGTAATAAAATCTACTTTTCCCGTTGACAGCTCCCAGCCAGAAAAAAAATGATACAGGACATAACTTCTAACTACCTTACCTCTCATTTAAGTCTCCACCAGAAAGAAAATAACTATATTTTTTAAAATGGCAAACTATTCCTTTAAAGTAAAGTAGGCAGAATTTGTAGTAAATCGACTTGGTCCTGTAAGGAAGAAAAATAATTTAAATATTGGATGTGAGAAGGAATGACTTGTGAAGAGGAATATTTTTGCAGTGATAACAGCAAAGTTAGACAATAAGAGAAACTGAAAGAAAAGGTAAGGGAGCAATGATGAAACTAAAATTACTGCCTTGCAGTTGTCAAGCTGTAGTTTACATCCATATCTGTCTATCTCATAATATATGTAGTGGAGACTTTGTTAGGAATTTAATAAAAGGTATTTAGTGTATTTTTTGGCAAATTTTTGATTTGTCTTATAAGGAACTAAATAAAATTGATTTGACTTTACTTTATTAAATTCTGCTGTATGTTTACTCTATTAGTGTGTAAGTTCATTGAGAGAAACAAAAAACAGAGTCAACTTCCTTGCATGTGTTCACAGGCTTGGCCAGTAAAGCTGATTCTGATATAACACAGAGTTGTAGCCATGACAGTAAACAATGCTTGCTGCAAAGAACCTACAAATTCCAAAACATGGATGCTTCACACACGTCTTCAACCCGGCAGCACAGAAGATCTATACAGTCACTACAGTTCAAGGTGGGAACCCAAGATTAGTGTCACCAATTCAGTGCAAGACCAAATGTGAACTATGGTCCCCCTCTGTTCTTGAGTTATTAAGTTGAATAATGTCCACAAAGGTTTTTTTGCAGAACATTATGATTTTACAGTGAAGCTGACCTTTGACGTTTTATAGATAAAATGTTATCTCTTCATCATTTTATCCTGTTAGGTATTTTTGTGAAATTGTGTCATAATTAGAGTATGAATTCTTGAGTTATGGCCAAAAACGTTACAGTGACCATGACCTTTGACCACCAAATTCTAGTCAGTTCATCTTTGAATCCAAGTGGATGTTTTTGCCAAATCTGAAGAAATTCCCTCCTGGCACTCCTGAGATATCACAAGAAAGGGACAGATGGACTGTTGCTAGCGCGGAGACATAAAAAGAGCAAGAAAACCAAAAGTGGGGGAGTTGGGGATGAAACAGAGCATTTCAGATGCTCATCTCCTCCTTTCTCTTTTTCTTGCACAAAGACGTGCACACACACACACACACGCACGCACGCGCGCACACACGCACACACACACACCCTTATGCCTCTTCCCAGTCCACCCCAAGGCTGACACTTGGGAAAGCGTCAGTCTGTCTGCTCATAACTATCCGTCACAGATAATGGTAGAGATAAACACAGAGACACACACACACACACACACACACACACACACACACACACACACACACACACACACACACACACACACACACACTTGCACTCCCATGCTCACACACAAACGTGTCCCTGGACAGCTGGGCAATAAACAGACAAGACAGTCCGTCTCCAGCCCCATATCAGATGATTGTGAATGAATGCATCCACTACAAACACACACATACACACCCATACTACTCAGAGCCATAACCACCCATAGTTATCTTACAAGAGGCGTTTGAATTGTCAAGCACACTTTTTCACATCACAGTTCCAAGAAAACCACGATAAACAGCTCACCTCAGACCTTTAGAGTCGACACTGTTTGGATTCAGGAATATTTGGATACATTTATGTTAAAAAGAAAAAAAGTAAGAGAGAGCAACACAGAGCAATTTGAAAAACTAACTTCCTTTGTCTGAAAGCAACATGGAGAAAATTGAAGCAATGAACCACAAAATAAAACATATTAAAGATGGGGGGTGTATTATATGATTGAGTGAGGCTAAATTAAGGCCTATTTTCATGCAGCACAGAGTATAGTGACTGTGACAGCAAAGTGCCAATTATGCTCATTTCACAGCTTGCCATGACATTGCTTGCTCTGAAACAGGCATAGCAGCAAACCAGAGAGACATGTCCATACAAATTGGGTGACGCAGTGTAATGTCGGTAAAAACATTTATGCCTGGGCCTCTGCCCTATCAAAAGCCTCACATGACGTTGGTGCACTAATGTGCCTCTGGCACACACACACACACACACACACACACACACACACACACACACACACACACACACACACACACACACACACACACACACACACACACACTCACAAATATCAGCCAAATGCAATCATGTCAACATTGACCACAATCTCAAAGGAAAGTTTCCAACATCTTGTGGAATCCATGCTACAAAGAACTGAGGCTGGTTGGTAAATTACATAATTAATCAGTCAGTTATAAAGACTATACAGCCAGTGTATGGCTTGAAGGTGATGTGTTTCAGAAGCAAGCCAGTCTCTCCTAAATTCAAAAAAAGCACATGGATGGACGCTGTGCTCTGGAGCAGACTAAACAAACCGACACTGCTTAGGAACTATAGTTCCCACTGATAAAAACAGTGGCTGGACATTTCCATCGCCCAGCACACTCTATGGTCTTGCTATGTCTTCTTTTGCAGAAAAAGCAACTAGAGACAGTTGTTGTTTTATAATGTCTTATCTGTACTTTTTGGTACATATGTAATCATGGCTGTTGAAATGTGAAAAGGTCTGGAGCATTATCATACTGTTGTGCCTGATCTGATGTGATCTGATGAATTACCTCCTCGTTATCAACAGGTTTCTAAAGCTTTGTATTTTTTTAGTTGCAACAGACACAAACAAAATAATGTAGTCCATCATCTAAAATCAAAAATTGGGCAGACAGTGACAGATCAGAGAACCATGCAATTGAATTGTGCTAGAGGGATGAACAGCACAAGATATTCCCTCATTTGGAGTCACTTCAGAATCTGTCATAGAAGTTGAGTTGGGTTGAGATCTGGGTACTGTCAAGGCCATTATATATGATTCACATTATTCTCATTGAGACTGGATTATGAGTTATAAATCTGTTTTTCCGCTCATTTATTCATTTTTTTTTCTTTGTCACTTGTGTGTATATTCTGTAAGTCCTTCAGTCCTTTATCTTGTTCTTTTTCTACATCCATTGAAGGCCATTCAAGAGCATTCATTTTCACCAACAAAGTCAAACAGAAGATTTTTATGTATCTGAATAAAAGCAGCAGCTTTTTTCTTCCTAAACATGTGGAAGCAAGGAAGAAAATTAGTCGTTTGTTTCTCTGTTAAAAAAATGCAAGTAGTAAAATTCTCACAGATTCATCAAAATAAATGCATCACACATGCTAAAAAGAATTATTTTGGGGTTATGCTAAAGCATACATTTAAAACCATCATGTAAAAAGCTTAAATGAATTGTTACCTTACTCACACTATTGTGCACTGCAAATATTTAATAGCAATGTTAATAATCACTGAAGTAAAACTTCTACAGGCAAACAGCAAAAATCTAAAACAAAATGTAATAAAACACTAATTTAAACTACACATGCAGTGCATAAGTCTTCCAATATAAAATGGAAAACAGACAAAAGATACAAGGTCTGCAATTCCAAAATAAGAGGTCTAAGCCCAAGGAGGCTGAGGGCTGCAATTGCAAAGCAGCGTTGCTTCTGGTACCAGCAGTGCTGGGAGCCCTATTGTAATCGCACAATTTTTTTTGATTTTATTTTTTTTATAATATTTCCAGTGGTAAAAGTGGTACTGCAACATACACCATAAAAGTTATGTAAGTGAAATCTTCAGTGCAGGTATAGGATGGTGCACACATGTCACACCAAAAATGACACGTCCACCAGCTATTATCAAGGTAAGCGTGTTTGGCCAGTTTCTCCAGCATAGTACAATGCACATTCAAAAACCTTAGGTGCACTTGTTCCCTGAATTTAGCTGAATCTCGTGATATAGGCTTTGTCCATTTCTGCCTATAATTTTTCTTCACAAAATTGTGAAATGTGCAAAACTTACTTTTTCAAACTCCTAGGTTGTTAGTCCAATCTGCATGAAACTTTGGACATATAATCTATGGACACTCGTGAGAGAAAGTTTCTTAAAGAATATTCCAATCAAAAAATACAAAAATTATAAAGGAATAACTTCCTATAGGTTGAAGTCAAAACAGGAAGTGTTGCATATCTTGAAAAATTGTCTTTCCAAACTACCCTTAGGCTGTAAGTGTGATCGGCATGTATCATCTATGTACTCTCATGATCACAAGTTATTAAGAGTTTTCATACTCAAAATATACAAAAGTTATAAAGGATATATAACATGTACTCATAAAAAGGAAGTGATATTTTTACATAGGTCTGTCTGCTTAATACAAAACTTGGGCCAGCAGTTTGCAGTGCCACACTTAGGTTCTGTACAAATTTTTGTCCATATGGGCCACTAGGTGACGCTTTACACATGGTTGAAAAATATGCAAAACCTAATTTTTCAAAGTCATCTTAGGTTGAAGTCTAATCTGCATAAATTGTTACACGAAGCATTTAAGCACCCTCATGATTGTCGGATTGATAACCCTAAAACTTGGGGTAAGTTGCAAAAGGTTCACTCAACCCCAAGTCCAGGGTTTATGCCAGACTATGTTAACCACGCTTCCTGGAGTACCCCTCAGAAACCTTGGTTGAATGTTTTCCAGTGTCTGTGCTGCTCTCAACCTGAGACTTGCATCGGGCCCATGGGCCTGAAGGTCCGACCTGTATCACCTCAACAGGCCGCCGGGTGCGGATTGTGCACCTGCCTGTGGGTCTAATTTTATTATTGTTAATTTGTTGATTATTTTTGATGAAGTGATTGATAATTTAGTCCGCAAAATGTCAAAAAATACTTATCAGTTTCCCTGAACCCCATGTGACATCTTCACATTTCTTGCTTTGTTTAACAAACAGTTAGGAACTAAAGTGTACACAATCTATAATAATATAAAACAAAGGAAAAGCTGTTGGTCTTAACATTCTACATAACAGATTTTGATCTTGAAGATCCTTTTTAACCTATTACATGTTGAAATATAGTCAGTGAAAAGATATCAAAACAAACTCTATACTGTATGTATGCTAACCAACCCGTTAAAAAAAAAAAAACATCCATTTTCATTTTTAATTTGTTACCCTCACGTTACATGTACAACCAAATGCTCTGCAAAGTTGTTTTTCCTGGCTTTAGAGAAAATGCTAGCAGCATGGCTCTAGGGACATTAGTGAGACCCACTGCTTTGGTTCTTTGAAATATCTTGACAACTATTGTATGGCTTGTCATGAAATTTTGTACGGACATTCATGTTCCCTTCAAGATTAGGTATAATCACTTTGATGATCCTATGACTTTTCACCTAGCGTCATCATGAGGTCCAAATTTCTGTCCAGTACTTTGGTTTATGACCAAATACTTGCAAAACTAATGACATTCCCATCAGCCTCAGCTGTACTTTGTGTTTACTGCTAATTAACAAATGTTAGCATCATCATTAAACGGCACAAAACACTAAACTAAAATGGTGCATGACAACATCATTGATGTGATGTGTGTAAGCATTTGGGTAAAAGCACTTCTGTACAGTAAGTATAGCCAGTAAGTGAAGCTGGACCTAGATACAGACAGATTTTCCTCTGGGTAAATTGGCTGACTTCATCTTTCTTGCTATTGTTGCGAGAATACTCATAGAATAATGCATTCCCTAGCGCCTTACCCTAACCTTAACCATCACAACTAAATGCCTAACCCCAACATTTACCCTAACCTCAACCTAAACCTGATTCTAACCTGAACCCTAAAACCAAGTATTAACCCTCAAACAGCCCTTTAAAGATGCGAGAACCGGCCAAAATGTCTTCATAATGATGGTTATGAGCAAAAATTTGTCCACACAACCATTAAAAGACATGTACACACACACACACACACACACACACAAACACACACAAACAAACAAACAAACATGCCTACATATACACATACAGGGCACAGTGGGTGGTACTAAATCTTTGCCAACTGCTACAGTCTGGTTCAAGACTAGGGAGGGTCATGCCTTTTTCCAGATTGGGTGACGAAAGGAAGGAGAAATGATGGAAGGAAATAAGAAAGATAGAAAGGGAGGAAGGAAAGCGGAAGCTAGGAAGGCAGGAAGGAACGAAGGAGGGAAAGGGCACTGGTCAATGAACACCATCTGTCAGTGCTAGTACAGACCACTGTCTACAGACATTACTGAGACTGGTGCCTGTCAAGTGTGCATGTGAGTGTGTGTGTGTTGTCAAAGACAGACAGACACACACACACACACACACACACACACACACACACACACACACACACACACACACACACACACACACACACCACCTGGGATCTGGGATTGTGTCTGCAGTATTGTTGTTGTGTTGGGGAGTTTAACCTTGGATTGCAAGACGTGTTTTTGGTAAATGCCTTGGAAAAATATAGTCTCTGTGTTTATGTGTGCATGTGTTTGTGTGTGTTAAAATTGGGCTTGTGAACACAAGATTTTGATCAAAGTGGAGAGTGGGCTTCCATTCCCAGTGTTTCCATAGCAATCCTGTGCATACACATCAAACAGCTGCACACTACTGGGAGATAGATGTGAGTGAATACATGCTTGTATGTATATAAATGTGTGGGTAACATACATTGGTTATCATCTGTTACTAGACCAGATTAAAGCCATAGTTAAAAGAAGCCTAGGAGAGATCAAAGTAAAGGACAGAGACTCTTCCTGTCTCTTTCTATCTACATCAGTCTGCCTCTTTGTGTCTCTCTCTCAAACACACGCACACACACACGCGCGCACACACACACACACACACACACACACACACACACACACACACACACACACACACACACACACACACACACACACAGTTCAGTAATCTCACTGATACCAGCGGCATAGCTGCAGCGCTCAAATTCATTTAGCTGCAGGTGTTTGGTAAAATGTTATCAGGGACATGGCTTGACATTGTTGACCAAAAAAAATTTCAAAGGTTGCCAATTGTAATTGCTGGTAAACTCTCTCTCACCATATTCGGCACGCCTTTCTTTCAGATACTTTTTACGAGTTTCATTTGATAAAAAAAACATTTTTACACATTATTAATGATGTCCACATTGATTTTGACATTAAGCCAATTATCGTGCTCTCCCTCTCTCTCACTTTCAATTTAAATTACTGGGTGTTTTATTGGCATGAGAGGGACTTAAAAAATTTGCAAATCAAGAAGGTGAAAAAATGAATTATAGTAAGTAACAATTCAATTAGTGGGGACTAACCATCTTCAAAATATATCTGTTGTTATATCCTGTGAGATATCGTGTTTTAGATACTGAAAGGACTGTAGCTCGGAAAATATTTTTCTCCACTCTACATTTCACAGATTTTATTTGGTAAGGGCCTCAATGTTGTCTGGATAATTTAACAGTACTACAGTATAGCTTTATGTCATGGCCGTCAATTTGAATTGTTTCAGCTTTATTTCTAAGAAATCCTTTTTCTTTCTCACAGGTTGGTATGATGGATGGCTCTAGATACTACACAACCTGTGACCTCTGTTTCATTAGGGATCCAAAGTAAAACCAGAACTTACTGTTCTTTGGAATAACAAACATTACTCAAATTCAAAGTCTGCTTCTAGACCTTTTATGACAGCCCACATCTTGAACGTGTTCAGTGAGTCAAATAGGTCTGGTGTTGTTCACTAGTAAACAGTCGACCAATGAGAATTTAGCAGGCAGATAAAAAATGACAAATCTTTCTGTACAGTTAGATAGCTACCTAGCTACGTTCATAAAGACCTGGCACTGGTCACTTTTATTTACTGTTAAATTCTGTGCTACCTCATCTGAAACAAGGCGCTTTATTCACAGTAAACTCTGTCCTCATATATCTATCATGTCATATTGTGTCTTATTGGTTTTTTTTTATTGTGTTTTTTTTTTTAATATATTTTATTGTATTTATTGTTAGTTTTCCTGATTTTAATTTGTGTGGTAAATGTATTTATTGTTTTATTGTCCTGCACTTGAAGACTGGAAGCTGTAATTGCTGCCAAAGGGGCTTCTACAAAGTACTGAATTAAGGGTCTGAATACATTTGTAAATGAGATATCAGTGTTTCATTTTTAACAAATTCATAAAAAAATTCTAAAAAACACGTTTTCACTTTGTCATTATGGGTTACTGAGTGTAGATGCAATTTTATCCATTTAAAATTAAACCTACAACACAATAAATTTGCAAAAAAGTGAAGGGGTCTGAATTCAACCAGGAATTGTTTTTTTTTCATTGGGGTTCTATTAAAAGAATAAAGGCTTATTTGAAGGTGGGCCCCAATAAGTAATGAGTGTCTACAAACAGGATTTCAAAGGTGACTACAATGACAAATATTGCAACTGAAATTGCGATCATTTTCTATGAATTAAACTCAACACCTGTATTTTTGGTCTACATAGTTTTAGACAAGATATAACATTATGATCACTTTAACATAACAATGATTTATAGAAACTAACCAGATGGGAGTATCTATTTTTGTCTAATCCAGTTAATTAAATATATAACAAATCAAGGTACAATATTACCATAAGGAAATGGTGGCCTAATACTACTAAAATGATGAAGGGATTGCTACCTGTGACAAAATATCTGACACTATACAAATGTCCATTGTCTCACAACACATATTGTCATATTGGCAATCCATAGTCTTGGCACAGGCGAAACACATCCTGTTGTGGAGACGACACACTTATTGATCTTCCCATCTTACTCTTGATTAAAAGGGCAAACAAGCATATTTCCCCAAATTTCTGAACATTCCTTTAAATTCCCCTCCTTATCAGCAGTCATGCTACAACAGAAACTCAAAACACACAGGAAGCAGTTGCTTTATCACATATCCATCTATGGCATCTCATCAACATCATGGTTGTAGGAATATAACAGGCCCATTATACTGTAACTACTCTGCATGTGATTCTTCATCATGGTAAGTTGAAAATTAACATCTTTTTTACACCCACACATAGTCTAAAAGCAGATTTATATCAGGATAATTATTCCAGAGACTGGCTTTTCAGCCCTACAGCACAAAAACACAGGAGGTGAAAGGATTCAGAGATAAAGGTCAGTGATCACATTCACGCAGCCCACCTCCCTCCCACTCCTCCTACCTTTCAAAGTTTGACAGGCCATGGACACTGACAGTATCACAAAGTTGTGTTGGGGCTGGAAAGGCAGGACTAAACAAACAAAATATAGTTGGGCATGGCGCCCACACACAAAAATGTCTTATACACACCTACACAAAGAAACACAGAGGAAACAGCTAATTAGGAGAGACACTGGGAGAACAGTGTTGCTTTGTTATGTTGATTTTGGGCCTGTACAATAGTTTTGTGTATTTTTTTAGACTTTTCTGTTACACCCCTAAAAGTGACAAGAGTGCCCTGACTTTCCTATTTCCTAGGAAAGCAAATATCCAGATCAGTTTTAGCTTACTACTGTATTCGTGTTTGAAATTTTAACAGGATGTCACACCATCTTGTCTTTTATGTATTTATCAGGGGTGCAAACAACAGGAATGAAGCTGGCACTGATTTTTTGGTTGCAATCACTTTCAATGCATCTTCATTTTCAGCACTTGTCAGTGTTGTGCATGTAACATTAAGGATTATACACACAAAAAACCTTTTTAAAAATTAAAATCACATACAGTATGTTTTCTGCAGAATAACATCACTAAGAAAAAGATGTCATGTTTTCACTTAAAAGAATGAACAATGTGGGAAATGTAGGGTAAATCCTTGTGTTTGATTTGCTTTTCCTCTCTATTTATACATATGAGTAATCATGTGATCACTTGAGAGTTGTTCTTGAAGGCTACTTTTATACTTTCAGAAAATAATTTTTAATTATTTTTTAATTTTAATTTTTAACTCCTAAATTGGCTATTCAGAGCATACTGTACTGTAATTCTTAGAAGTTTGATGAATACAGGTCCTACCATTAAGGCAGTATTGGATACAGGCAATCGTGCTATTATTCTTTTGAAGGCTTACTCAGTGGATTGACGTTTCAGATTGTCCAGGCGCATCCTCAACATTAAATCCTCTTCTAATTGTTATTTTTGTTATCCTTATATGAAGCTGTTATATCATTTGGTCTGCACCACCGTAAACCCTTGCACTGATGACCTGGCTCCTGCTGGTACAGAAGGCCAATGCAATGCTGTTGGCAAACTTTAGCCATAGGTCCCACATCACCTCAATACTGTTCTCTCTTCAGTGACTTCCAGTCAATCACAGGCTTTATTTCAGAATCCCTCTAATCACGCTTTGTTTAGTAAGACCGATTCAGTTGTTCTTCACAGCACTGCTGGGCCCCTGAGGTCCTGTGAACAGAGACAATGGTTCAAATGTGTAATATGAAAGGTGCTGGATGTAGTGACAACCACACAGAGAATAGGCACCAACTCTGCGGTACTTCTCAGCTCTAGCATTTCAGCTTCCTTCTTTTGTATTGTTTTTATGACTTACAACCTAACTGTTTTGGTTCAGTCTCACAGCTCTCATCAACCTAATTTCAGCAGCAGCAGGCAGCACTTCTTAGTGAAAAAGGCTCTGATATACAGTGCATTTAGAAAGAATTCACAACCCTTCACTTTTTTCACATTTTGTTATGTTGCAGCCTAGGGCTGGATGATATGGACCAGAAGTCATATCTTGGTATTTTTGATTGGATGGCGATACACGATATACAGCTCTGGAAAAAATTTGGGAGACCACTGCAAATGTTTCTGAAAACAGCATCTCTAGATGTATGACAGCCATTCCATTCCAGTGTCTGTTGAATTCCAACACGAGCACACCTCATTCTACTTAGTGAGGTACTGATTAGGTTATCACCTGAACCAAATCTTATTTAACAAGAAAAAGTATAAAAACCACTGCTGTGTTCATCACTATCCTCTTGCAATAGCACCAGCTGGATGGCAAAAACAGTGCTAGTAGTACCTCAAAGTAATCGGAATCAAAACATAACTATTGACTATACCAAAAGATAAGTTTTGAGTGGGGAAAATTGGGTCCAATTCTGGCTTTACTGGCAGAGGGATACAGTGAGCATCAGGTTGCTTCCATCCTTAAAATTTCTAAGACGGAGGTTCATAAGAAGGTGTGGATGAAGGACCATCGGATCAAGACCCTGTCATGGCCAGCCCAATCCCCAGGCCTGAAACCCATTGCAAACCTCTGGAATGTGATCAAGAGGAAGATGGATGGTCACAAGCCATCAAACAAAGCTGAGCTGCTTGAATTTTTGCGTCAGGAGTAGCATAAGGTCACTCAAGAGCAATGTGAAAGACTGGTGGAGAGCATTCCAAGACACATGCAAGCTGTGATTTAAAATAAGGGTTATTCCACCAAATATTGAGTTCTGAACTCTTTCTTAGTTAAAACATTAGTATTGTGTTGTCTAAAAATGAATATGAACTTGTTTTCTTTGCATTATTTGAAGTCTGAAAACACTGCACCTTCTTTGTTATTTTGACCATTTTTCATTTTCTGCAAATAAATGCTCTAAAGGAATATTTTTATTTGGAATTTGAAAGAAATGTTGTCAGTACTTTATAGAATAAAACAAAAATGTTCATTTTACTCAAACACATACCTATAAATTGTAAAATCAGAGAAACTGACTATTTTGCAGCGGTCTTTTAATTTTTTCCAGAGCTGTATATCTCATATTTTCTACCAAGTGGGCTAAATGTTCAGTTGTAAGTCCAAACCACATGTGAGATGTCACAGGCACTTTTTTTTTAAAACAGATTGTGATCAAAATAAAATGCAAAGACAGTGTTTCCTTCCCTGTTCGAAAATACACAGCTACAAAACATGTAAATGAAAAATTATATAAAATAAATGGCCTACATTGAATAAAATAGGCTCATTCAGTTGTTTTCCACAACAACAAACTGATTAAAATAGAATTTTCCTCTCTTGCTTAACAAAACACAGCTGGTCAAATAATAATAAAACGTAAACGGAACAAAAATAACAACAGGCCTACCTTGTTTGAAAATATACAGAAGCATAATATATTGACATGTAACTGAAAAAACCGGTGCTGTGTCTCCCTTCATGATGCAGAAAAACTTATGGACGAGTGGGGGTGAGGTTTGCATGCAGACGCAGAGGGAGAATGGGGCAGGGTTGGGCATAGAGTGTGAGAGAGGAGAGATGCAAACACTGGCAAGGCTTTATGGAAGAAACGGGTTATGTAACGCAAAATCATACTATATCAATATTATATTGAAAGTATTGTCTCATCCTATATCTTGTTTGAAAATATACTGATATACCTTAAAAAGTCGATGTACCGCCCAGCCCTATTGTAGCCTTATGCTAAAATTTTCACTCATCATTCTACACTCAGTACCCCATAATGACAAAGCGAAAACAGAATTTTACATTTTTGCTAATTTATTTAGAAGGAAAAACTGAAATGTCACATTGACATAAATACTCAGACCTTTTTCTCAGTACTTAGTTGAAGCACCTTTGGCAGCGATTACAGCCTCAAGTCTTCTTAGGTATGAAACAAGCTTTTCACTCCTGGATTTGGGATTTTCTGCCGTTTTTCTCTGCAGATCCTCTCAAATTCTGTCAGGTTGGAAGGGGGACTGTCAGTGGACAGCCATTTTCGATCTCTCCAGAAATATTTGATTGGATTCAAGTCAGGGCTGTGGCTGGGCCACTCAAGGACATTCACAGAGTTTTCCCTAAGATACTCCTGCATTGTCTTGGCTGTGTATTTAGAGTCATTGTCCAGTTGAAAGGTGAACCGCTGACCAGTCTCCTGGTCCCTGCCACTGAAAAACACCCCCACAACATGATGCTGCCACCGCCACACTTCAGCGTCTGCATGGTATTTGTCGGGTGAAGAGCGGTGTCTGGTTTCCTCCAGACATGACGCTTAGAATTTAAGCCAAACAGCTCAATCTTGATTTCGTCAGACCAGACAATCTTGTTTCTCACAGTCTGGGAGTCCTTTACATGTTTTTTTACAAACTCCAGTGGCTTTTGTGTGTCTTTCACTGAGGAGAGGCTTCCATCTGGCCACGCTGCCATAAAGCCCATATCAGTGGAGTGCTGTAGTGATGGTTGTTCTTCTAGAATTTTCTCCCTTTTCCAAACAGATCTCTGGAGCTTTGTCACCTCTCTTACCCTCCCGATTGCTCAGTTTGGCCTGGCAGCCAGCTCTGGGAAGAGACCTGGTTATTCAACACTTCTTACATTGAGGAGTCACGGAAGCTACTATGCTCTTGGGAACCTTCAATACAGAAGAAATTTTTTTGTAGCCTTCCCCTGATCTGCGCCACAACACAATCCTGTCTCTGAGCTCTGCAAGGCAGTTCCTACAACCTCATGACTTGGTTTTTGCTCTGATATGCATTGTCAGCTGTGATCGCTTACATAGACAGTTGTGTGCCTTTACAAAGCATGTCCAATCAAATGAATATACCACAGGTGGACTCCAATCAAGGTGTAGACAATAGAACTGTAGTCAACCAAAGAAAATCTTGGTCCACTGAAATCGTAACTACTCTTCAACCAATCAACTGGTTGCAGGGGGAAAAAAAATCTGCAAGTTATCTCTAGATTAACTAGATTATAAATCTACCTTGTAGCTTTATGAGCCTAAATGAATTATAAATGAATAATATAATATTAAATTATTTTAACCTAATTAGTACTAAGTACTTTTTGTACTGAAATGATAACCACACACTGACCAGTGTTCACCTGCCCATATTGTTATGATTTCTGAAACTAGAACTTATTAACTGGTGATCCCAGCACAACAACTATTGTGGAATATACATGCATCCAAATGCAGACAAGTTAGCCTACCATTTTAAGATGATCTGCCATGTTGGTTGTTGAGCTGTGATATGCAAACTGCTGTTTGCAAAGAATACACTCAACTTTTAGGTTATCTGTTTTAAATAAATGCAGCCACACCAACGACCTCTCACTGGCAATTAGTTGGGAGCCGACTCCGAAGAAACTTTCAGTAAAAATCAAATAAGTTAGACCTAGTAGTGTCCATTAGATTGGGCGAGTTTAAAGTTGTGAAAATAGGGATGTTTTCAAACCTCTGGCTCTCTTGTGATTATCTGGGTTTAGTGAGCATAACGTTGCCTGCCGGAGATAACCTTTATCATGAAGTTGGTTATCAACTGGCTATGTTAACACTCGGTTTTCCTCCAGCTACAAGCGTGTTCACGTGAAAGAGGGGAAGTTGTTCATTACAAGCAACAATGTCACAACCACGAATGAAGTACTTAATATGATACAGAATGGTGATACGCCTGGGGTAGCTTCAGTTATAGTAACAGGGGAAAGATGGCAGTGCGAGCAGACGCAGCAGCCCAGCATTCCCCTACACCCAAACAAAGACCTACACCCGAAGTGAGATTTTGAACTTGAGAGACTTTTAACCTGCCACCAGAGAGTTTACCTCCATCCCAGCAGAGATTGCTCGCTCAGCGGGTTAAATGGAGACCAACAGCCTGACAAGAGAGGAGGCACAGGTAGTAATGCAAGAGGAAGAGGCAGTGAGGCAAGCGAGCTGGGATCGGGAGTAGTATAAGGCAGGCCCCACATAAACCTGTGGTACCCAGCGTCTTTCTCGCCAACGTTCGCTCTCTCGTCAACAAGATGGACAACTTGAGACTGCAGATTACAAACTACTGCATGGACAGCTGGATTATGGTGATAACAGAGACTTGTCTGCATGAAAACATCACCAACCTAGCTGTGGAGCTAGCAGTCACCACCCTGCCTGGACACAGTTTCTAATGCTAAAATGCAGACTATTCTACCTGCCGAGGGAATTCCCAGCAGTTTTCATCTCAGTCGTTTACATCCATTCCTGAGCTAATACGAAGGTAGCTATTGGAAAACTACATGATGCCATCAGCAGACAACAAAACAAACACCATAGAGTGTTTTTATTGTGGCAGGAGACGTCAACCACCTCAATCTTAAGACTGCTTTACAAGAATGTTGACATTAAAATAGGGATAAGCAAAACACTGGATGAGGTGTAGACCCTCGTCTCCCCATCTTGGACAGTCTGACCATCTGTCCCTGTTTCTTACCCCAGCCTACAAACCCCTCATCAGCAGAACTAAACCCCTGACCAAGAGAGTGCAGATCTGGTGTGAGGAAGCCTCATCATCTAGAGCGCGTCCTGACATACTGCTGTATAGTCTGGTACTCTAGTTGTACTGCAGCCGACAGGAAAGACCTGCAGCGGATAGTGAAACGGCTCAATCGATCATCTCCCCACTTCCACACCTGACAGACATATACTCAAGCCTTCTCCACAAACAGGCTTCTAACATCATGAGAAACCCCTCACGCCCCGCACACTCCCTGTTCACTACTCTCCCTTCAGGAAGGCTCAGAATCATATGCACCAGCAGGCTGAGAAAAAGTTTTTTCCCCGGAGGTGTGGACAAGTTGCTGAATCTGCTGTTGAAATTATTGCCCCCCCTGATATTTGAGTACAGAATTTAGAATAGCTTTAGAAATATACGCAAATTAACCAATTTTGTATAATCAGAATATTTAATAAAATTTCCAAAGTTACTGAACAACAACAAAAAAAATGCTTTCATATAGTGAAATAAAAAATAGACATAAAATTTACGCTTGACACAATTATTGCCACCCTTTTCATTAATTCAAATTCTGTTCCTCAAACTAAAAAAAACAAATAATACTCAGCTGTGCTTAGTTTTTAATGTTCATATGACCTGAATTGTCCAATGAATGATAATTTTACTGCATAAAAAGGGGCTGATTGTTTGCAGTTTATTTTTCACAATAGTGAAGACAAGAGAGCTTTCTGAGAGCATCAGAAATTCTATTATCAAAAAACACATCCATTTCCAAAGGCAAACAAGCAATCAAGGATCTCGAAATCCCTGTTTCAACAGCTCATAATGTTGTCAAGACATTTCACAGTCATGAAACTGTTAAGACGCTTCCAGGACGGGGAGCTAAAAAGAAACTCAATGAGAGAAGTCTGTGAAGGTCGACTGCGGATTGTGGAAATAACACCACGCAAGACATCTAAAGACCTGGAGCGGTGGAGTGGTGATTTCAGCTCGTA
This sequence comes from Xiphias gladius, assembly GCF_016859285.1. NCBI lineage: Eukaryota > Metazoa > Chordata > Actinopteri > Istiophoriformes > Xiphiidae > Xiphias > Xiphias gladius. The sequence goes on along the minus strand of NC_053400.1, from coordinate 248,335 downwards.
CCATACTCTGAACACTAAACCAAGTAGGGCTCCCTGGGCAAAGACCAAGGAGGACACCACTACTGAAAGAGAGGCACAAAATGGCAAGACTAAGGTTTGCAAAAACTTTCATTGATAAGCCACAGTCTTTCTGGGATTATGTTCTATGGACAGATGCAACCAAAGTAGAGCTCTTTGGAAATGCAGTGCTTCAGTTTGTTTAAAGGCGACAAAATGAAGCCCATGAGGAAAAGAACACCCTACCTAGAGTAAAACATTGTGGGGGTTCTATCATGCTGTGGGGCGTCTTTGCTGCCTCTGATACTGGAGACATTGAATGTGTCAAAGGAATGATGAAATCATGGGATTACCCACGCATTTTAGGGTGAAATTTGTTACCCTGTCAGAAAACTAGGTTTGAGGCGAAGGTCTCGGGTCTTTCAGCAGGAAGAAAGCTGAAATCTGCCATTGCAAAAAGGACCCCTGCAAACTTAAAAGAGCTTGAATGCATTGCAACAGCAGAGTGGAAGAAACTACCAGCAGATAGGTGCAAGAAGCTTCTAGATGGCTAAAAGAAACGTTTAGAGGCTGCCATTGTTGTCAAAGGTTCTGCAACCAAATATTAGTGAAGGGTGCCAATAATTGTGACTGGGGTTCATTTTGTGTTTGTATTATTTCACTATTACGCAAGTTTAATTTTTTTATTTTCTCTTGTTCACTAACTAACATTTTATTAAAATATTTGGATTATACAAAATTGTTTCATTTGCATTTATTTCTGAAGATATTCTAACAACTGTACTTAAAATTCAGGAGTGCCAATAATGTCAACCAGGTCTGTACTAGTAATATAGATCATTACCACTTTAAAAACACAAAGTTCAGTGTTCACCAGTTAATATTTTAGTATGCCCTAAGTTCATATCATCAATTTAAGCTGTCATACATTTTCAGCTATCTGACATCCTGCAAGTGCACACACACACACACACACACACACACACACACACACACACACACACACACACACACACACACATGTTTAAATGTACTTAATATCCAAATCCTAACTCAGTTTCAAGATGACAAAAGTTTTTATTCTTGCAGTAGACAGACGTTTTATTCTGACTCAGTCTTTCAATTTTAAACTTTTCCTTAAATCAATTTTGCAAAGTTGAAATTGTGTAAAACAGTATCACATATGCTTCATGTGTTCCAATTGTACAGTTCATGTAAACTTAATAATGCTGAAACTAACTACTAACTAACACCTGGAGTTTGGTTTGTTTAGTTCTGATCTGGTTCATGGTTACACTGACTTATTAAAAACAAACCAAGAGCTTTATACATAAAATCATATGGACTGTCATTTATTTCATTCATTGGACAGTTTTAATGATGCGATGCTGCATAAATCAATGCCAGATAGACCCACGTGGGGAAATCAAATTCTGGAGAGAGCAGGTCATGCAGATCTTTACTGAAGCTGATGTGTCAATCTATCTTCTCTGCCTATGACAGAATAATGATTGGAAAGGGAGAAGTTTCAACTTAGTTGTAATAAACTGAAATTACATTTGGTTTTTAGAGTCATCAGTTATCAGTGACTGCATGTTTAGCTGAGTGAACTATGTCAATCTCAGTCTAACTACTTAGATGAGAGGATTCTTCCAATGGCAATAGCTACAACCGTCTTCTGGCAGCGAAAAGGATGAACTTTTTATTGGTAGAAAGCCCAAATGGTACAAAATGGTACAAATGATCACAACCTGAATTCTGAACAGACTGTTTAATAAATGAAGGGATGTGAGTCACAGAAGGAGGAGAGGAGAGGATGGGGAGGATCGCCTTCATCTCCTCTTCCCTCTGGAGGTTTGGAAGCTATGATGTGGAAACAACTGGAGATTGTCTGATCAAACTGGAGCAGGAGGACAAGAGACATAGACTGGCACACAGAGAGAGAGAGAAAGAGAGAGACAGTCCATCCTGCATTCTGTCATTTACAGATGTGGAATGTGGCAGTTGGTTGGCCTTGAGCACTAATTACAGACCTCTCTCTCTGTCTCTCTCTTGTTTTCTCTCTTTTTCTCTCTTTTGCTCTCTTGCTCACTGTTAAGGCAAGTCAACCAGAACAAGTCTGCACCCACAGTCCTTTGCTCCAAGCTCCAGTCTCCAGACACAGGCCATACCCATGATTCTCACACACACGTACAATCACCCACACACGCACACACACAATGATGATGGTGCTCCAGTTGCTGCATTTGGAGCTCCCTGTACTGATTATGATCCATTCACACAAAACTACCAACTCATTCATTGAATTAAGTTACTGAACTTGTTTACTTGATGAGGAAATAAAATCAAATAAAGTTTTCAAGAACAGTCCCACACAAACTAAGGCTACATTAAAAGGGTGGAAGAACACCACATGACTTTACTGACTGAGTCAGTAAACTGTATATATAAAGAATATCAATATATACAGTGGGGTCCAAAAGTCTTTTCCCAGTCTCTTCCCTTCCAACTCACTTGAATGGGAAAGTGGTCTCACTGTATATATTTATATACAGACGAGTGACAAATTAAAGGAAAAACCTGAAAAATGAGTGGAAAAACAGGGTGACAATGCCCCCCTCATCAGATCCGGAGACTTGTAGAATCCATATCAAGGAGCACTGAAGCTGTTCCTGAGCCTCATGGTAGCCCAGCACTTTACTAAGACATTCTATGTTGGTTTTTCCTTTCATTTGTCACCTGTATAAAATATAGCTAATATATTACATATATATTACATTATATAGGTTGGTAGGTTGATGGTCTATTTGTAGTGGAGATGATAGGTTTTGCTTTGTGTTTTATTGTTTCTGTTCACCTGCCCAGGGACTAAAAATGGAAATTAGCTAGTAGCTAAATTTGGTATAAAGCACCTTTTCTCTTCGCTTGAGATTAATCTATTTATGTATTTTCACCATTTCTAAATTACCCATAAAATCTTTTTCTGCATAATGTTCTGTAAAAAAAAGTTTTCATATTGGCGCATATCAGACAACATATACGCTCGTTCATAATGTCTAGGGTTGACTTGTACCACAAAGGAGAAGACTGAACAAGCCAGGATGAGAGCATGAAAAAGTAGAAAGAAATGAAAAAAAAAACTGTAAACAAGGCAGAAATAGAAGAAAGATTTAAAGTCGAGGGCTTCATGAAGAAACTACCTACTCCAGGAACGTATCAATGTTCAGTTTGTGTTGAAACTGTGTTAAAGAGGCGTTGATTCAACTGTGTGATCATTTTGAGGGATGTAGTCGGTGATACTGTTGTAGTTAAGTTGCAGGCTGCACAACCAAAACAATAAGCTAAAGAAGGATAAAATGCCCTGTAGAGCTGAAGAATTGGTGATAATTCTCTGTGGGTTTGTCACTATGAGTGACACCCTTCACATTACACAGTTATTAGATCCATTGTTCCTGTAAAGATACTGATTAGTGCAGCTTTGAAGCTGAATATGAGAATAAATTATATGAAAATGTTTAATGGATGCAGTATAATAGAGCTTGGTGGTAAAATGAATTGATCAAATTGCCAAAATTATGAACCTCTTAACGATCCACGTTTACTCAAATCACAATTTTCAATAAATTGTCTGAATCCCACATTATTAAATTCAGAATAACAACAAGCAGAAGTTCAACCAATTAATCAGCCCACAGTCCAGTCCAGAAGTGCAGAATCTGTAAGTAGTCATACTGTATCAATCAGGAAAAAGAAATCAGAAATGAGCAAGTATTAAAATATATCATGGAGTAATTTATTCAAAAAATATCTATATTTACATTTATTGAACTAATTATGACAATTCATCATCACAGAGCCTTTAGTCTTATGGTCCAACCGTGTCATGTTTTTTCGTTATTGTTGTCTATATGCGGTAACATACACGAATTATCTGACAGCAGAACTTCAGTTAAACTTGAGATTTTGGAGTTTCTTTACAAAAGTAATGTTATATGAAAATAATATTTATTTCAGTAGACTGAACACAAATCAATTTTCAGCGTACAATTCTATTTCCACTTGAAATATTCTCCAGTATGGCATGTGAATAGGGAAGAAAAATTGCAGCTGGGAGGGTGGACAGTGTACATACTGCTGTGACAGCTGACATATAACACCCATAGGGTGCTATATGATCTTCAGTCCCAAAGCTATCTGTCACAACATTGTGTCAGTCTCTCGTCTGCTGCTCTCTCCTCGTCCATCTGTCCTCATCATTTACTCTCGACATCCTATGTTCCACCTGCTCCCGGCGTGTTTTGCTTGCCTGCTGCCAATAACTGCATATGTGCAACTGGACACACAGTCCAGATACTTATTTAAGTTTTTCTCACTAAAGAAGTTATCTAAGTAGAAGAGCTGAATATAAGCTGATGGAGAGGACATACACAAATTGTCGCACACAAACAGCTCTAGGTAAACTACACCAAGCATGTGTGTAAGCGCAGAATTTCGTGTGGCAAGCATAATAAACCAGAGCTCTGTCTACAGCCTAACTGTCACCTTGTCTGCATGTAAAACCAGTCTGTAAGTTGTAATGAGCTGAAATAATAGTATGGATGACAAGACAAACACACACATATAACGTATCATCACAGGCAGGTGACTGAGCACACCAGTCACATTCTTTGATTTTGATCACAGGGGTTATTTTGGTGTCAATACTCCAATCATGCATTGCCCAACATATTACTTCAACCACCAAAGAGTCAGACTGTTTTTTTAGACACTGAAAGAGCCTGTCAGTTTGAGAATTTTATTTCCACTTTTCATGCTTTAAAAGGATAAGTCTGATCGTATCCATTTTTTTCTTATTGTCCACAAATCCTATTAAAAGACCAAAACCAATATTGTCTGTCTCCTCAATACTTTCAAACTTCCTTACCCTGTCTGTGGATCTAAGCTCCAAGCTCATTGATTCCTACTAAAGTTGTAAATCTTTAAAAATGGGTTCAAAATATATATAGTAGTTTCCTTTAAAAAAAAAAAAAGGTCAGTAAATTCCAATTTTAAAGGAAGCTACTTTGAAAACTATAGCTAGCAAAGCTACTAATTAATCCTCAGAAACACTGAGCTACACTACACTAGCAGGCTACATGACAAGCTACACAGAAAAGCTAGCTTATTTAAAACTGGCTGTTTCAATAAAGAAAGACAAAGCATAAAGTAATAAAATAAAAAAAATGAACTCATTTTGTGATGTGATTTATCATACAAACAAAATAAAAGATAAAAAAATATAGGAATCATTTGGTCTTAGAGGAAAAAAATGCTTGCTTCTGAAAACATTAAATCAGTTTTAAAAGTTTTTATCAAACATTACTCAAACATCTTGTGCTCCAGTGAGCGTCTGCGGCGGCAGGACAGTGTGTTTGGGACTGAGTCAAAGTAAACTACAGTGTATGCCAATCAGTGCAACAGTGTGTCTCACTGTTGGGTTGTTGTGCTATTGTGTCTTAATAGTTTTTGGAAACAATAGGGCTCTGTCGCACATAGGAATAAGACATATTAGGCTTTGATACACACACAATACTTGTTACCAGGAGATATATCAGTCTTACCCTTAAAGCTGTTTGTTCATCTGTTTAGAAAGCTCCTAAAATTTTGGACAGTGATTATGGATGGCAAACACCAGGTTAATTTAAAATTGGACATCTGTCACAGTTTACCATGTATGTAGCATTTTTTTTTCCTCAGATAATGATCATCGAAAGTTCATCAACTTAAAGGACCAGTTTTTGGGAAATCTGCTGAATCACTTTCTTTCTGATAGTGACATGAAGACTGATATCAATCTGATTTCTATATATGAAGCACAAAGCTGGAACACCTAGCCAAAAAACATTTACTAACCCCTCTAAAGCAGGTGAATTAATATAATGTATCTTGTTTGTTTGATCCATACACAAACAGAAATGTGAACATGTCAGTTTGTGGTTTTGGGGGAGCTAGATAATGAAACTATGTATGTAACCAGGCAAGTACCAGACGACAATGGCAGTACAATAAACAAAATTTTAAAAAATCTTATTTTTAAGAAGAATTATACTCTGATTTTGTTTTTGTTTTTTTTTACAATAAAAACTGATAAATTTCCAGGTTTTTAAAAAAAATAATATAAACTGAATATACTGAGCCCCAGTCTGACTGCAGTTACTGTAGCTCACCAACTAAGTCATGTTAGAAATACAGTAGAATGCTTAGTGTCTCTCTCCCCCCCATACAACATAAAGGCTTGTTCAGAGCCAGAACCAATGGAGCTGCTGTCAAAGCAAAGAGAGAAGAGAAGAGAGAAGTCTCCGTCCTCTGTCCTCCCCCATCCTTTCCTCATTCTCCTCTCAACGTCCTTCTCCTCCTCCTCACTATCCCCTCCTCCTTTATCCTCCATTCCAATTTCCTGTTCCTCCTCCTCTTCCTACTGTATCCCCCACTCTCCCCATTCAGCTGGAGACTGAGCTGCACACGCACACACACACAGACACACACACACAGACACAGCCTGCATGAACCTGTATGATCGACACAGATGCAAACTACGATTTGAATATGCATGAGCATATGCAGGCCTGCACACACACACACCCCAGAATACATATAATATAAGAGCATGCATGTACATCATTCAGGATACCCTAGTGAATGTTCTGCGTGCAGCTGAGCTGTTAGTTAGGTGTGTGCGCCATTAGCACTATACATTACACACACATGACAACTGAAACAGTAGCAGAGGTTGCATGCTGTACGTTCTCCTACACAGAATGCACACAGTAGACACACACACACACACACAATGACTCCTAATGACAGGTTTTTATAATGTTAATATCTTCACCATAGGCATAACTAGGCTGGTATGCACCATCCTCATGTGCATTTAATTACTATGTCCCAATGGTCAAAGTATGCAAGACTCATCCTTCAACCTGAATACCCTCCACTACCCACACCAACCCTCCTCTCCTCCCCAGTATTATCAAATTCTGATATTACCAGGATCACTTTATGGTTGCTTGAGTTTTCTCCTTTGAGAAAACATTGCTCTGTGGTACTTTTCAGGGGGATAGAAATAATACTATAGGACTACATAGGGACAGAAAATACCAAATATTAAACTTACAAAGCTGTACTACAGACAAACCAAACCAACAAATATTGATGATTTTGTTTGTTGAGAACGACACACATGGACTCTTTTAATGAAGTGCCCAGGGATGGATGAGAACCCACAGGGCTTCTTTGCTAAAGCATCATTTCCCCTGAGACAATTAAGGCGATGAGAGTTGGCTACTTGAACTTGTCCCATAGTCATTAAGGATATCAGCATAACAGTGACAGACATGATATTGAAGGAAATTGCAAACAATTTTAGACTTGAATTTGGACAGTGTCAACTTGCGAGACATAACTGCATCTCTAAAATTAGCTGGAGAGTGTATTATGGTTGGAAATGCTGGAAAGAAAATATTGTTTCATGGTGCAGCTTACTGCTAAGAAAAAGCCTAATGTTCTATTTTGTTTGTTGATTAATTTTTCCCACTTTTTTCCCGAAAGTTAGAAAATAATCAGAAATGTCCATCACAATTTCTCAGATCCCAAGTTGTTATATTTAAAATGTTTGTTTTTAGAGTTCAAAACCTAAAGATATACTGTTTTCATAAATATTCAGAATTCAGAGAGATGGAGTCTGGGAATTTTTTTCAGTTTTCCTTCTAAAAACAATTTCATCAACTAACTGATGATCAAAATGTTTGCTGATTAATTTTCTATCAACTAATCAATCACTCGACTTATTTGACTGAGTAAATATGGCATTACTGACTCAATAAACATTTGAACTAATCACAGTTTAAGAATAATAGTGACACGTCAGTAAAATACTCCACTGAGTTTCTGAAGAAATATATGCTTAAATATTTAGTTTGTTCTATAATTGAATTGTGATATCATAGCTACATCAACACTTAAAGGGTATAGAAGAGTGAGACTTTTAGAACTGACTGGTGTGACTATAGAATTCCAAAAAAATTGAAGGAATATCACAGCAATAGAGCGATAAACTGATGGTTTAGTCAAGGTGGAATAAAGTCGCAGTATTACGGAACTTCACGGCGCATCGCAGATAATCATAGGATCACCATAAACTCTACCACAGTCATGCCTCAGCTATCCGTGGCTGTTACCTTGTTGACAGCTGTGAAAGTCAGCGAGCTCCAGCGCAACGGGGGACGCTGCAGCCGGGCGGGTCCCGATGTTCGGACGGGGACCCTGTGCCTCCCTGCATCCGCTGAATCAAACCTCCGCTCTTGACCTTCTTGCTGCAGCGGCTGTACTGGCTTTAGTCTACCTCCTTGCAGCCGCAGCAGACGCATCAGTAAATCCAACCGAACCGGAGGGGGAACCTTGCCAGTCGTCTGTTGACACACGGATGGTTTGTTGTGTGAGCAATGGCAGCGCTGGTGCGGTTCACAGTCCCTCCCTCTCCCGGTCTGTCTGCGAAGCTCCTCCTAGCGCTGTGCCATGCAGGAGTGGACAGTAACCCCACAGGGTAACACATACACAAAGACAAAACACGCCCCGCCGGCCAGCCACGCGCCAACAGGACCCGCCTTCTACCGTAATACTCCGAAGAGCCGGCCGCCTCACGTCAACACCTTGTTATGGCAATTTGGTCCTTCTGTAATACATTTAGGGACAACAGGACTGTCTGTTACCACAATTCCTTCATGCTCCAGCAGAGTAAACTAACAATGGCTTTGACATTTTATAGAAGGCAATCCAGCCACAGAAGTGCACCGCTGGTTTAACTGAAAAGATATATATATATATATATATATATATATATATATATATATATATATATATATATATTTTTTTTTTTTTTTTTTTTTTTTTTTTTAACGTGTGTAATCCTCAAACACTCTACTGTACAACAGCAGGATTTTAAGGATGATCATGTTAAGGATGAGCTGCTTATGATTCCTACTGGACATGCAGTTGTGGCAGAAGCAGGTCTTTAAAGACTGAAAAAAGATAGCTTGAGAGAAAATCTCCAACCGTACTGCCTTCTCACCTCCACACACCTGGCCGGTCACAGCGCGAAGTGGGTGGCATTCTCAGATTGTTGGTTTTCAGGAAGTTTCAGGAATGTATTGTTATTTTCATTTTCTTTTTTCCTTTTTTTTCACTTTTTTTTTTTACATGTGTAACTATGTTCACATACCTCCTGAGGGGTTGTCATGGAAGAAAGAAAATTCAAAAGTGAAAAGGGTTGAAGTCAATGTGGACAGTTTGACACCTCCAGAGCCAACAGGTAAACTGGAAACTAAAATACCTGCAACAGATGAGTGAAACTACTGAAAGCTGTAATAATTACACTCTGCATGTTAGAAATCCACTTAACAGGCTAAATCTTTATGAAACACTTAGACAACAAAAGTCTCGGCACACATACGACAATCTCCATTTTACTGCCTTGAGGCCGCTGATAAAAAAAAAACAGCTTTTCATTTTAGATTATGTCATTTGCAAGTGTAAGATACAAAATTAAGGTGGAAAAGTGGACATTAGGGGAAAGAGTAGCATATATGGTACAAAAAAATACATGCATTAATCCTGGCTGCTGAAATAATAGAGCTGGTGTATGAATTCATGTCAGTTTAACCATAGTGAACCAACCATATAATAGTCGGGCATGGTATTATAGATTTCCATAAGCCTACATGAGAAGGTCAAACAAGCTAAAACGTCAATCGTGTGTGATGACAGTACAGCCTCAATAATAAACAGTTTGAATGGGGCAACTGTGAGACTCAGGGGAGCTTTACCATTTGCTATCAGAATGACTGAATACACAGCTCTCCTGCTTGCTGTTTTCAATGAGAAATGCTGATTGGAGAGCTTTCGGGAGTTGCATCAGTTACCTTGAATACGCTGGATATGAGCACCAACTCTATCAGTCACCCTGACAGCCAATTAATTAGCCAACCATCAGGTGAGAGTATGAGTGAAAAAAAATGCAGGTCAGTGGCATGATACTTGGTGATGCTAAAAGTGTACACACCTGCTGTGCACTGAACAGCTCAGGTATATCATTATTCACCCTTTATAACAGTGCAATTAGGCAAGGTTTTCAGTGACATGCTGATCTAAAGGCTCAAGGTAGACAAAATAACATGAATGTCCCCTGACAAAGGACTTCATTTTTCAGACTACTTACCTTGACAGTTTTACCGTTTGGTTGACTGATGCACCTGCAGTTCAGCAAGATGCTTCAGCCTCTGTAGATTTGTGGTAGTTGTAGCTTTGAAAACTCATACATCAATTTCTTCCACACAGGACCCTTCATAGCTGACAAAGGATTCTAACCGTTATGCAACCAAACATGATGTTGTACCAGTGATTGCCCTTGTAATGAAGTTATTTAAGAGGTAGTCCTTCTGCATCAGGTGTTGGCATTACTTTATCTTGCTCCTGTATCTCATATTCACTTAACTGAGTTTAAATAATTAGTTTTATGACAAAAATTAGAGAACAAATTTTAAAAAGTGTGTCTCCAAAAATGTTTTGAGCTAGAACAGCATCCTATCAAGCATTTAGACCATGGAACATTACAAAGTCAGAATGCTTTTCATCCGAGGTTTGATCCTCATCAGAAGACAAATTAAATTTAATGGAATACATATTGAAAAGGATAAAGAAGTTAAACATCTCTGTATTATGTTAAGTTCCCTTCTAAAAACCGAGAAACATGTAAAAGAATGAGCAAGACTGCAAAAGGAAATATACTGTGCATACATTTAGACTCAGCAATGTGTTTTTTGCTTTAAACGGTTTAATGCATTCTATAATTGTTTCATATGACTCTGCATTCATTGTGCAATTTCTGTTTTCAAGCAACATCTACAATTATCAAACCAATTAAAATAGTGCAATTAAAATTTTGAATAGAGAGTCAACTGCACCTTACAGCTCTTTTTGGCTTTTCCATGTGTTACTGCTAAAAAAATATTATATAGCTTTCTGACCTTTGTTGCAAGGTGCTTTAATATTGCTTAAATGGAAAAATTCTGACCCATCTTTGTGCACATTTGATGGATTTGTGCAATTGTTATATTTGGCTCAAATTTGGTATTAACCGTAAAGAACGAAATCCACAAGAAATAGTAAGAAATGGCCCTGCACTGCTGTCATCTCTACTTTGTTTTGAACTCTGTGTAGCTTCTTTTAAAAAAGTAAAAAAAAAAAAAAAAAAACATACCACAAACCACATGTAAGATGTAAAAAGGTTTTGGGTCACTGTAGTCATTCAAACTGACAATGAAGCGATCAGTTCATACAGCAACGAAGCTGTAAGAAGTGTGGTACATATCCACAGTCCTTGTTCCATGTAAAAATGCATTAAGTTCAGCTGATTTTAATATGAGGCTTCAGAAGTCTGAGTTAGATCAATCAAATGGGTATCTTTGTCCTGGCAGTTTTGAGCAGCTTTATTTCCAAACCTACATGCAACTACATGCAAGTCCCAAGTCAAGTCTAAGTCCTTAAGTCCTTTCAAGTCCTCAAGAAGTCAATATGTGCCCTTCACAAGACTTTGACATTTAAAGTTTTAAAGAAAATTATTTAGTAAATTTACAGAAATACCACAGGCTTTTAGAAATGTGTATGGTCAAATAAACTTCAAAACATCTAAAAGCAAACTGATCAGGTGTGTCTTAGTTTGTAATTACTGTGACAATTAATCCTTTCCATTTGTAATCTCTGATCTGAATCTTTACTGTAGGTGATAATCTGAGGTCTCATCTGCTGTCTGTCTGTTGGTCTGCATGGACAAACACACCCTCTACCTCCTGCTCACACAATGTGACTGGCTGCTGTCAGATTGATTCAAAGTATATCCATTGTAAGGAAAATGAAGAGTCGATTGATGGCACCTTTTGGTGCTTCGGGAGGATTTCAAGTAACTCCAAGTCAGAAGGCTAAAGTGCAAGTGAAGTCATAGGTTGTTTGTGTTAAAGTCTAAGTCAATTTATGTTATTTTTGAGTCACTTAAACCAAAGCTAAAGTCAAAGTCAGAGTCATGACTTGAGTCTGACTTGAGTCCAAGTCATGTGACTGGAGTCCACATCTGTGGTTTGGAGAAGAAGAATGATTACAGCAACGAATGACTGATTCAACACATGGTTTGAGAGTAATGCATTAAGACACAATTGAAAATTTTCTAACCTATGATTGAAAAATGGCAGGAAATTCAATTTTAAATGGCACATTTCAAGTAAAAAAATAAAAAACCATTATGTTTTCATAGAAAAGATTAAAAGTAACATGCAGGTTTTGTAAAAGTCCTGCTTAAAATGGAAGGGTTCCGTATTCAATTTAAATTTTATTTATATAGCGCCAAATCATAACAGAGGCTATCTCAGGCCACTTTTCATATAGAGCAGGTCTAGACCATAATCTTATAGTTATATTTAAAGAGACCCAACATTCCCATATGAGCAAGCAAGAAAAACTCCCTTTTAACAGGTAGAAACCTGAACAAAACCTGGCTCATGGTGGGCGGCCATGTGCCTCGACCGGCTGGGTTGCGGTAAAAGAGAGAGACAGAATGACAGAGAGGCACAAACAGAGAGACACAGACAGAGAGAGAGAGAGCCAGAGAGAGAGAGAGAGAGATGAGGGGGTGGAGGCAAGAGAATATAGCACAATACAGGTACCACATAATGATGTATAATAATAATGAGATTAACAATAAAACTAATAATTAGAATAATAGGGTTAGTAATAATAATAATGATAATAATAAAAATAAAAATAATGATGATAAGAATATAATAATAATAATGATAATAATTAAAAATCATAATAATTGAAGCAGTGGGTGTTGAGCAGGATCATGGAGGCAGTAGGTGGTTTGCAGTCACAGATCCAGACTCTGCAATAGCAGGGGCAGAAATACCTGCAGAAAGCTACAGGAGGAGAGAGGAGAGAGACGAGAAAGCACAAAACTACCGGAGAGAGAAGTCAAGTTAATAACAAGCATTGATGGGATATGAATGCGTACAGATGGAGAAGAAGAAGAGGAGAGGGGTGCTCGGTGAGTCAAGGGAAGTCTCCTGGCAGTCTAGGCCTATAACAGCATAACTAGGGGGTGTGTTAAGACAAGCCTGAGCCAGCCCTAACTATAACCATTATCAAAAAGCTTACACAGGATGTCTTCCTCTCGGACCCAGACTGGAAGATGGTTCGACAGTAGAGGAGCCTGATAGCTGAAGGCTCTGCCTCCCATGCCCATTTTGGAGACCCTAGGAACCACAAGCAAGCCTGCATTCTAGGAGCGCAGTGTTCTAGTGGGGTAATAGGGTACTATGAGCTCTTTAAGAGAAGATGGTGCCTGACCATTAAGGGCTCTGAGATTCCTAACAGTTTTGTCTGAGTTTAACAGCAGAAAGTTGCTGGTTATCCAGGTCTTGATGTTCTAAAGGCATGCTTGAAGTTTAGCCAACTGATTGGTTTCATTGGGCTTCATTGACAAGCACAATTGGGTATCATCTCCATAACAATTGAAGTTTAAGCAGTGTTTCCTATTAATATTTCCTAAAGGAAGAATATGTAAGGTGAATAGATATGACTAACTTTTGAGTTTATGGAAGATTTATCGTTAATTTGCATAAACCTAAATCGATCTGATAAATAGGACTTAAACCAGCTTAGAGCGGTTCCTTTAATGCCAATTAAATGTTCCAGTCTCTCTAATATGATGATCAATAGTGTCAAATGCAGCACTAAGATCTAATAAGACAAGTATGGAGACAAGTCCTTTTTCTGGTGCAATTAGAAGATCATCATTAACTTTCACCAGTGCTGTCTCTTTACTATGATGCACTCTGAATCCTGCCTGAAAATCCTCAAATAAACTATTATTAACTAAAAAGTCACACAACAGGTTGGCGACAGCTTTCTCAATGATCTTAGAGACAAAGGGAAGGTTAGATACGGGTCTATATTTGTCAAAAACATCTAGATCAACAGTAGGCTTTTTAAGAACTGGTTTAATTACAACTATTTTAAAGGACTGTGACACAGCCTTATAAAGACAGATTGATTATATCGAATAAAGAGGTGCCAACTAAGGGTAAAACTTCCGTAATTACTTGCTTATTACAAAGGGGCTAGTTGGGATGGGGTCTAAGAGACAGGTTATGGTTTAGATGAAGAAATCGTTGAAGTTACTTTGCAAAGGTCAATTGGAGAAAACTGTCTAAATATATATCAGGTTGCACAGCTGGTTCTAAGGTTCCTGTGTTTGAAGATAAAACAGTGTCGGTTGAAGGCAGTAGGTAGTGAATTTTGTCTCTAATAGTTAGAATTTTATCATTAAAGAAGCTCATGAAATTGTCACTACTGAGAGCTATAGGAATACATGGATCAATAGAGCTATGACTTTCTGTGAGCCTGGCTACAGTGCTGAAAAGAAACATAAGGTTGTTTTTATTTTCTTCTACTAGAGATGAGTAATAAGCTGCTCTGTCATCACAGAGGGCCTTCCTTTATGTTGTATGATTTTCTTGCCAGACTAAGCAGAATTCTTCCAGTTTAGTAGAATGCCATATCCTTTCAAGTTTTTGTGTAGTTTGTTTTAATATGCAGATTTGGGAGTTAAACCATGGAGCTAACCTCCTTTGTTTTATTATCTTCTTTTTTAGAGGGGCAATAGAGCCGAGTGTTGTTCTCATTCAGCCTGCAGCGCTATCAACAAAATTATCAATTTGAGAAGGACTAAAGTTAGCGTACGAGTTCTCTTTTATATTGTAACATGGCAGTGAATTAAGTGCTGATGGAATCACCTTCTTAAATTTAGCTACAGCACTGTTGGGTAGACATCTAGAAAAGACATTTTTGCCTAATAGTGTGTAGTCCTGCAATAGGAATTCAAAAGTTACCAAACAATGTTCCAATAAAATGGACCATTGGAGGATTCTTTGGTAAGACTATTAAATGTTCAGTTTCGTTGCCATAAGTCAGAACAAGGTCATGGATGTGGTTAAAATAGTGAGTGGGTTTATGTATATTCTGAGCAAAGCCAATTGAGTCTCATAATGAGATAAATGCAGTGCTTAGGCTATCCACATGAATGTTGAAATCGCCTACTACAATTACTTTATCTGTGCTAGGGACTAAACTTGAAAAAAAAAGCGATGTGATGTTTCAGATCTAATATTAAGAGAGAAGCAATCACTAACTGCTAAGCTACAATAACTGGCCGATCTGAATAGCATGTAAACAACCTTGAAGTAGCAAGAAAATCGCTAAAAGAAGGAGAGCGCTAAGAGTGCTTAAGCAGAACTAATGTAGGTTTAAATGTAAAGTGGGTAATTAGCCGCTGTAATGAAGACAATAGCTAAATTAACTGGGGAGAGGCAGTGCAGCAAAACTTGCTATCAGTCACACAAATGCGGGCAAGAATTATGGTCGGGTTAATAACAAACCTACATCTCTACAATATACAGATCGCTTGTGTGTGTGTATAAAGTCACAATCAAGCGTATGCATTCAAGTGTGTCCCCATGTGTCTGTTGAACAGTATAGTGATAACACAGTGGAAGCCTCACACACACACACACACACACACACACACACACACACACACAGGTGGGCACTGGGACTCCTTGACACAAAAGATGCAATCTCTGTGTATGTGTGTGTGTGTGTGTGTGTGTGTGTGTGTGTGTGTGTGTGTGTGTGTGTGTGTGTGTGTGTGTATGTGTGTGTGTGTGTGTGTATAAGAGACAGAGAGGTTTGGTGCCAGTGAGCTGATAAGGATTTGATAGTGCTGACACAGTGAGGCGCATGGGACAAAACACCAATGTGGAGACTTGTGCTGACAGGCCTCTACAACACACACTATGCACACGCACATGGACTCACACACATGTATAGACACAGGCCCATGGTGAACAGCCCTCAGGGTTAAATCTTTGACACACTCTTATTTATTACATGATATGTTTCTTCTATGCCGTCAATGTGGTGCTATCAAACGTCTGTTTTTGTGTATGTGAATACCAGTGTATCATAAGTGTGTGTGTGTGTGTGTGTGTGTGTGTGTGTGTGTGTGTGTGTGTGTGTGTGTGTGTGTGTGTGTGTGTAACTAGTGTAGAACGTTCATACATGGATGTAATGGGCTCCATATGGTGAAGTTGGAGAGCTGGAGCAGATTGTGTCAGGGAGAAATATCACCCCTGTCTCCACCTTTAACACACCGCTGAACTAAATCACATATACACATAAATACACACACACATTACAACTTCTTGTGGGGATAAAGATGCTGTTTCTCAAGACGGTGTTTGTTTGTTAGTCCGGCGTGTTGTCAAATGGATATGATTAGAAGGAAACAACAAAATTATCACTGGGGGTGAGGAAAAAAACAGAGAAATGGAGGAGGGGCAGAAGAAAGGCAAAATACAAAAAAGGGAAAGAGTTGGGGGCGTACAAAGTAATTATTATAAATTGTATGCAGAGAGAGCAGGAGAATGCTGTATTTAAGTTTGATTCATTGTTCTGCAGTATACTAATAGAGACTAAATGTAAACAGATCAGAGCATCAAGTGTAGGGTCAGACCGATACACAGTGATAATATTGGTCTTAAATTAAAAAATCAGATATGGTTCAGTCATAATAATCAACAGGACGGGACTGGAATTATAATCCAGGGTGAGAATCTAATGTCAGCCCAGGCCAATTTCCACACATTCACAACAAACCACATATGCTGTAACCATTTTGTTGAGATGTTTTTTCTTTTTATTGTTTATGCCAGTATCATATCTTTTAATTGTAATTGTAAAACAGCCAAGTCTCTTCAGTTTAAAGAATTTAGTCAATTGCACTCCCCTTAATAATGCTACAGTAACAAATATTCTTATGTATAATTTTTGTTTTTGAGTATTGGTTTTCCAGCGGACATTTCTTCGGAGCACTGAGTGGACTCGTGTTGATCATTATGAAGCTCTGGTTGCTCATTTATTACTTTTCTAAAACACAGATTCAGCTCAGGAAGGTAAATAGTAAATGGACTGCACTTATATAGCACCTTTCTAGTCTTACCGACCACTCAAAGCGCTTTACATTGCTGCCACATTCACCCATTCATTCATACAGTGCTTTTATTCTGTACATAATGCACTTTCTACACACAGATATACACACACTCACACGCTGATGACACGGCAATTTGGGGTTCAGTATTTTGCCCAAGGTAACCTTTACATGCTGACTGGAGGAGCCAGGAATCAAATCACAGACCTTCCAGTTAGTGGATGACCCGCTCTACCACCTGAGCCATAGCCGCAAGGGTAGTTAGATTGACCTGTTCCCTCCTACAACATCAGAAACGGGTAGGAGAAAACACAGGCAGCCTGACTGACCAATCACATGTCTTTGTGTCTCCATATGGTAAATCTGTAGTTCCCAGAACCAGTGCAGATACATTTTTGAAGATGCAGCTACGGCGAAGCTCCGGAGTAACACACAAATATAAATCCTTCTTTAACTGACTTGTTTAATAACAAAATACGTAGTTTGTCAGTGCCTTCCAAAATTATCCATGACCAATACAAAGATGATTCATATGAGCCTTTTCTGACCTGCCATCACTATGATCAAGGTCTAGTTAGAATTAAGTACATAAACCTACTTAAAGTTATGGCAAGATTGTCTTCATCAACGTTGACTGCTGGTAGAAGATAAGATGTGAACGGCAGTCTCTGGTATCAAAGTCAGGCACTTGTACATTCTCACAACCATCCCGACTTCACCCTTAATAACTTTTAGGACAGGATAACGACATGGAGTGTCACAAGAAACAGAGGAACCCAAATGCAAGACACTGAACACTAAGAGTCACCACAAAAAACAGGGAGTTTATTTAGATAACTGAATGTGGAGCAGGAGAGAGGAGCAAGGAAGGGTGGAGGTCATGATGGCTGGGAAGAGGGTGGAGGCGATGTTCAGAGTCAGGGGAAGGCTTGAGGGGTAGCAGGCTGTAGAGGGAAGAAGATGCCGGGAGGTGAAGCAGGGAGAGTTACAGCTTTGTGTGTAGGAGATGAGATGGAGAAGCAGGCAGGCAGGTGGAGGTAGTAAATGATGAAGTTGGCAGTGGTACTAGAGTGTGAAATTCGACAGGAAGAACAAACTGTAAGGCGAGCCGTAATCCTGAGCACAAGAAGAAACACACTAATGCTAATCAAGTCAAGTCAAAGTTATGTTGCTCACATTGGACTGGTGGGATACAGACACCAAAATCCAACTTAAAAAAACGTCTAAATTGAACATCCAGGCTACTGAGGATCGATAAGATCTATAGTGGCTTCGGGAAGTATTTCTCATAACCTGCCCCGCTTACCTGATTTGGGATTCACCTGGATTTGGGCACTTTATCCCATTCTTTCTAGCAGATCCTCTCAGACTCTATCCTTTTGGATGGGAAGCATCTGTGAACTGCCATCTTCAGGTCTCTCCTCAGATGGCCTGTTGAGTTTAAGTCTGGGTTTTGGTTGGGACACTCAGGGACAGTTAGGCTTGTGCTGAAGTCATTCCAGCGTTGTGTTGGCTGTGTGCTTTGGGTCATTGTCATGCTAAAAGATGAACCATTGCCCCAGTCTCAGGTCTCATGCACTCTGGAGCAGGTTTTCTTCAAGGACATCTCTGTATTTGGCTTCATTCATCCTTCCCTCAATTCTGACCAATCTCCCTGTCCCTGCTGCCAAGAAGCCGCCCCTTAGCATGATGCTGCCGACACCATCCCTTACCTTCCGTATTAGCCAGGTTATTAGCAGTGCCTGGTATTCACCAGACAAAGCTGTTGGAGTTCTGCCCAAAGGGTCTAATTTTTTGTCTCTTTAGACCAGAAAATATTTTTGCCCATGCTCTCAGAGTCCTTTAAATGCTGTGGTCAAACTCCAAATGGGCTGTCAAATGGCTTGGAGTGCTGCTGAGAAGGCTGTCCATCCAGCGGGTTCTCCCATCTCTGCAAAATGACAACTTAAGCTCTGTTAGAGTGACTGTTGGGTTCTTGGTCACCTTCGTGACCAAGTCCAGCCGAACTTTGGTTACTCAGTTTGGCTGGACAGCCAACTCTAGGAAGAGTCCTGGTGGTTCTAAACTTCTTTCATTTCACAATCATTGAGGCTACTTTGCTCCTGGGAGCACACAAAGCTTTAGAAATTATTTTTATACCCTTGCCCTGATCTATTCCTCATCACAATTTTATGGCTTAGTTTTGTCCAGTCTATTCAATCATTTCAATTTGCCACAGGTGACTCCAATCAAGTTCTACACATATTTAAAATTCTGAAAATAATCTAATCTGGAATACTGCAGTTCACACTGTTGTCTATCTCTCTTGGAAAATAAATGGCACAATCACAGAGAGAGAGAGAGAGAGAGAGCGCGCAATATTTCACTCATACCTTGGTACACACACAGCAGAATAAGAACTGTTCCATACCTGTAAAATATCCAATATATTATGATATAGCTCCAAGTCAGCTCGTGCCATGATCACATTCTTGAAGAATCTTTTTTTTTTCTTTCTGAAGAACACTGTTTCAGTAATGAGTAGCTCAAGGGGAACGGGATTATCAGATAGAAATGACTGGAGGAAGTGTTTGGTGTTATGTATGTATTTATGTTTATGTATATTATAAAATGTTTTTTCTACTAATTTGCTTTGCCATATAATGCTCTCAGCTCTACAATTCAATTCAATTCAATTTTATTTATATATCACTAAATTATAACTGTGGTTATCTCAGGGCACTTTTGATATAGAGCAGGTCTAGGCTGTACTCTTTATAGTTATATTTACAGAGACCCAACATTCCCCCATGAGCAAGCCCTTGGCCACAGCGGCAAGGAAAAACTCCCTTTTACAGGTAGAAAACTTGAACAGAACCCGACTGGTGGGCGGCCGTCTGCCTCGACCGGCTGGGTCATTTTGAAAGAGCAATGGTCAATGGTGTAACTTCAGCACTTACTAACTGTTGGGGTCCAGCAAAAAATAATCATTAGATCCCACAGAAGATATTGTAGAATACACCGATCAGCCACAACATTAAAAAGAGTTTATGTGTGTGTATACATATATACATATGTATATATAGTGGCACTGTAAAGTGCAACCCTGGTCAAAATTTCTGTTACTATGAATAGTTAAGTGAGTAGAAGATGAAGTGATCTCCAAAAGGCATAAAGTTAAAGGTGAAATATTCTTTTCAATGTTTTAAGCAAGATTGGAGAATTAATTTTTGTTGTGTGCAAGTTTAGAGTCAAAAAAGGAAAGGAGCATCAAACAAAGGTTTGGGCACCCCAGGAGATTTTAGCTCTCAGGTCACTTTTACCAAGGTCTCAGAGCTTAATTAGCTTTTTAGGGCTACGGCTTGTTCACAATCATTGTTAGGAAAGGCCAAATGATGCAAATTTCCAAGAAAATATTTCCAAAAAAAGTAAACACTTTGACTCCTCAAACCTTGCTCAAACAAGCAGCAGCCATGGGCTCCTTTAAGCAGCTGCCTATGCTATAAGAAGATAGCAAAGCATTTTCAGGTAGTCATTTCCTCTAAAGTAATTAAGAAATGGCAGTTAACAGGAATGGTGGAGGTCAAGTTGAGGTCTGGAAGATCAAGAAAATGTTCAGAGAGAACTGCGTGTAAGATTGCTAGAAAGGGAAATCAAACCCCCCTGTTGACTGCAAAAGACCTTCATGGAGATTTAGCGGACTCTGGAGTGGTGATGCACTTTTCTGCTGTGCAGTGATACCTGCACAGATATGAATTTCATGAAAGAGTCATCAGAAAAAAAACTTTCGTCTTTACCACAAAATTCAGCGTCCAGAAGTTTTCAAAGGAAAATCTCAACAAGCCGGATGAATTTTGGAAAAAAGTTCTGTGGACTGATGAAGGTAAAATAGAACTTTTTGGTTGCAATGAGGAAACGTATGTTTGGAGAAAAAAGGGTGAAGAATTTCATGAAAATAACACCTCTCCAACTGTAAATCAGGGATGGATCGATCATGCTTTTGGCTTGTCTTGCAGCCATTGGCACGGGGGACATTTCTCCAGTAGAGGGAAGAATGGATTCAATTAAATACCAGCAAATTCTGGGAGCAAACATCAAATCGTCTGTAAAAAAGTTGGAGATGAAAAGAGGATGACTTCTGCAACAGGATAAAGATCCTAAACACATCTCAAAATCCACAATGGACTCCCTCAAGACTCTCAAGCTAAAGGTTTTACCATGGTCCTCACAGTCCCCCGAACTAAACCATTGAAAATCTGTGGATAGACATAAAAGAAAACAGTGAATGCAAGACAGCCTAAGAATCTCACAGAACTAGAAGCCTTTTGCAAGGAAGAATGGGCATAAATCCCCCAAACAAGAACTGAAAGACTCTTGGCTTCTACAAAAAGCGTTTACAAGCTGTGATACTTGCTAAAGGGGGTGTTACTAAGTAACCCCCAGTACTAAGTACTGATCATGCAGGGTGCTCAAACATTCGTTTAGTGCCCTTTTCCTTTTTTGTTATTTTGAAGCTGTAAAAGATGGAAATAAAAAAGTGATCTTGGTTAAAATGTTAAAGAAATTATTCATCTTTTACTCACTTAACTATTCACAGTAACAGAAATTTTGACAAGGGGACCCAAAAAAAACAACCATTTGGCTGGCCTGATGTTTTCTAAAAAAATTATTTGCTTAAGCAAATTAGTTCTGTATATGAGCATCATTTTTAGGAGCAGTGATCTGTCGAAGTTCAATGCTTGGACAACACATCCAATGCATTGTCCTCCATATGCAGTCTTTAAGTCACACACCTTTGCTCTTGAAAGACAAGTCAAGAGTCTTGTCTCTTGAAGACTCTTTAAAGACAAAACTCTTGAAAGCCTTGTCTTTCAAGTGTGTTAAAAGACAAGACTTTGTCTTTCAACAACGTATCGTATGTTATTTTAAGTACTGATGCTATGGTTTTTTATTTCATTATTATAGTTTCGGCCACCATTTATCGGCCTTGGTTTTCGCATTCAAATAGGTTTGTTTAGAAGCTGTTTGATCAACAGTTCCTAGCAATGTCACTTTGTTCCCAGATCTCAGCAATTAACTTGAAAACAATGTTGCATTACTTAAAGAAATTTGGCTAAAAAAAAAACAAAACAGTTTTAACACTCATAATAAAGCAGAATTACCTTTTAAAAGCTGACATTAAAATTGTACACTGTTGTACAACTGTTGCTATCACAACAGCCAAAACGGTATCATTAGCCAAAAATACAAAGGTACATCTTTATTTGCCTGTTTTAGGAATAGCATTTAACTCAACTTAAAATGTAAGAGTATTCAGACAATGTCAGCTATTTATTTGCTTTTTGATTCTTGGAGATGTTTCACCACTCATCGAAGAGTCTTCCTCAGTTCTTCAGAGTCCACAGGAAATACACCCCACCAGGCCATTTTTGACCAACATGCAGGGAAGCATGGCAATTCAATCCACCAAGAGATTAAATGTGTATGCAGTATTTGTTTGTATAGTCAATTCTTCTGTCCAAACATTCTCTGGTCTGCCACCTCCTCCCTCTTTACCTCCTCCATTATACTTCATCTCCTTCTTAACAGCCATATAAAAAATTCTGGATGATTGTGGTTGTGCTGTCCAAAGGTTTGGTGCTATTTTGACATGAATAAATGCTGGTTAAAAGGTTAAAATATGACCTTCGTACTAATATCACTGCTCATAATGGTGGTTCAGGCTTGCAAGCAAATGTTCAAGGTTTACTGCATTACTGTCTGATTCATTCATAATCACCTTCATTGTTTTAATCATTCATCGTCATTCAATCCTTGCCTGGAGCAGCACAATAGAGTTGTGAAGAAAAGTTATTGTGGTCATCCAGAGGAGGTAAAAGTGTTGTTTCTGCATAGAAAATTTCAGGTGTCTGGCAGGAGGAGCAGTTCCAAGGTTTGGATGGACTTGAAGATCTTCTGGTTGAATCATCAGTACAAATGATGAACAACTGTGTTATGTCTGGTTCTTTGATAGATTAAGTTAAAACTGAGCTCTTTGGCCATGACTACCAGAGGTGTGTTTGCAGTAACAGAGATGCAGCATTTCATGAAAAGAACACCTTGCCAACTGTTCAGCAAATTGTGGATGCAGATGTCCTGTAGTCAGTCAGGAAAGTGAAAGTGAAAGCAGATCCTCAAAATCCACCATGAACTACCTCAAGAAACACAAGCTGAAGCTTTTGAATAACCTTTTTTTGAAAATCTGTGGGTAGATAAACATGGTGCGCCTGCCTAAAAATACACAGATCACTGGTAAATGATCAACCAGTAACTGTTTTTAATGTTGTGGCTGAATGGTGTCCGTGTATATATATACACAGATGGGTTTCAAATCAAAAGAAAAAGCTGAAAAATGAGAGGAGAAACAGAATGACAATGCTGATGACAAATAGGGTCAGAAACTGTGGTCGACCACGCATTTTTGATGACCGTGATGCTCAGGCTTTAGTGCGATAGTTAAGGAAGAACAGAAGTGGAACTCTGCCTCCGGTGAGAATGTCAATGCAGTTCGTGATCTGACTGTGTCATCAAGAGCAGTCCGTCGACAATTTCGTGGAGAGGGATATTATAGTAGGGTTGATGTGGATAAACCCCTCATTACAAAGATGAACACACACAATATGAAAGTTCAGTGGTGTAAAAAGAGGTAGTGGTCTATAGAGATGTGGAAAAAAGAGATTTGGTCAGATGAGTCATCCTTCACCATATTCTTGACAAGTGGGCAAGTGCACATGTGAGGGGATCTAGTGGCCCCGGTTTTCTGTGGGAGGCCTTTTGCTGGCATGGTTTGAAACTACTTGTCCCCTTAAAGGGAAGGGTCATTGCATAACAATACAAAGTTGTTCTGAGTGATCACCTTTATCCTATGATGAAGCATTTCTATCCTGATGGGATTGGTCTCTTCCAGGATGTTAATATGATGTGAATCATATGCTATGGCCTTTGCAGTCACCAGATCTCAACCCAGTTGAACACCTATGGGAGATTTTGGACCAACATGTTAGACTGTGCTCTCCATCACCATCATCAATACACAAAAGGAGGGATTATCTTTTTGAAGAATGGTGTTCATCCCTCCAGTAGAGTTCCAGAGACTTCTAGAATCAATGCCAAGGTGCACTGTAGCTGTTCTGGTGGGACGTGTTGGCCCAACACCTTACTTGGGTTTTCCTTTAATTTGTCACCTGTTTGTACGCACACACACACACACACACACACACACACACACACACACACACACACACACACACACACACACACACACACACACACACACACACACACACACTCGCAGTTACTTTGGAAAATAAAACATAATTGTTCACATAACTCTTCCAAAAGGTGAAATGATCACTGCCATGGGCAACCTTTTTCAGTTGGGTAAAAAACAGGACTTTAAGACCCTTAAGACTTGAGACTCATTTATGTTATTACCTCTACAACAGGAGACTGGCAGTGAAGAAAGACTCACACAGGAAATACAGAGGTAGACTTCTGGAGTAGTTTGGACACGTAATTTTTGAATTATACTGTACAAGATCACTAATGTGATGGATATTTTATACTTTGTGTGTGTGTGTGTGTGTGTGTGTGTGTGTGTGTGTGTGTGTGTGTGTGTGTGTGACCCAGTAGTTTGGGATAAAGGAGATGGAAAAGTGGGCATGAACTCACTGTTTTTATTGGTCCTACCTACTTCAAAGGAATGTCATGACATGCAAAGGAGTACATAATGACTATATTTTTGTTTTGAGGAGGACTGTTCTTTTAAACTAGACCGTTTTTGCACGCTGATAAAACAGTTAAGCCTTAGAGACATCATTCTGTCCCTGACACCACAGGAGCACAGCAGCAGAAAACGGATTCAGCATCTTCTAATCCTAACATTTCTCTCTGCTAGATGGAAAATCATACCTTGGAAAGGGATAAAACTAAAATGTAATCACTGCAAAATTCTCTGGAACTGTACTTAACCTGTGACTGATGACATTTCCTCACAAAAACAAAAGTACAGACAAGAATGCAGATTGAGAGAGACCTTTATTATTCCTTACTTATCTCCCTAGTTATATTTATCCAAGAAGGAGATGTGGATAAGTACAAGCAGCTATGCTGCAAATATACTTCACATGTAGTAAATTAAAAAAATATATTTCTATGGTTTGAAACACGTGAGGTATTGATGCAAATTGGGCTCATCATTTTACCCTATTAGACATTTGTGTGAAATACTATTATAATTAGAGTATGAATTCTTGAACTATGGCCAAAAACATGTTTTGTGAGGTCACAGTGTCCCTGACCTTTGACCACCAAATTCTAGTAAGTTCATCCTTAAATCCAAGTGGATGTTTGTGCCACATAATTCCCTCCTTACAAGATCTTCTCTTCAGTTCCCCTTAGCCCATCTCCAGCCCCTGCTTACTTCTCCCTGAACATGTGTGTCCCTTCCTCTCCCCCGACCTGCCATTTTCCAACCGCCCACCAGATGTCCCCGGACTTTTCTCCTTACCCACCTGCTCACCTGTTTCTTATCTGCAATCACCTGAGCTTCCCCATCAACTCACACACCTGTTCCTAGTTTTGTCATCACCCCAGTCAGCGTTTAATCTTTAATTTGTCACCAGCTCATTGTTGGGTTTGTCTGTTTTTGTTCCCTTGTGTTCTCCTATATGGCTGCTACCTGTGTTTTTGTAACCTGTTGTGTGTAACTGCCTGCCTGCCTGCCCGTCTACCTGCCTGCATGCCTTTCTGAGTATCTGCCTGTCTGCTTGTCATCCTGCCTACCTCTAAGGCTGTTATCATCCATTAAAACTACTTCACTGCATCAGCCTGCCTATGTGTGTCTGCGTTTGGGTCCTCCCTCCATATCTCCGGGTGTTCCTGATATATCACGTTCACAAGAATTGGATGGATGTGAGGTCAAAGTGACCTCGATCTTTGACATCCAAATTCTACTAAGTTCATCATTGAGTCCAAGGGAACATTTGTATCATATTTGAAGAAAAATTAGAATTAGACAGTTTTACAATGCAGGAGTAAAAATCATTAGTATATTATCAAGACACACTGGCCACACTTTTTTCTAATCTATTACTGCACTGTTGCCACTTTGCTTTTTCATTTTACTAGAGTACAAAATAATAACAGTAATAAACCTAGATTTTGT
Organism: Xiphias gladius; assembly: GCF_016859285.1. Taxonomy (NCBI): domain Eukaryota; kingdom Metazoa; phylum Chordata; class Actinopteri; order Istiophoriformes; family Xiphiidae; genus Xiphias; species Xiphias gladius. Next base: position 222,017 of record NC_053400.1, on the reverse strand, counting down.
CACAGGACCCCTCTGTAAGGCGGGGTCTCAAGATTCTTAGACAGATTACTGCATGGGCAAAGTGGACATGTGCCTAAGGCCCTGGAGACAAGCATGCCCTCAACCTGAAGGATTTTTTCTAGTGGGTAAAAATGTGTGTAAAAAGTCTATGTCTCATACATGAGTAGGTCTACCGGTAGTGAATAAAAACATGACATAATTACTGTTTATGCTTATGAAATCCATGTTCAAAGTGGCCAATCACTTCAACAGAACTAAAACAAAAACAGCAACTTCACCACAGAAAAACACACTCAAGTTTGATGTCAAAGTGTAAAGTTTAATAGAGGCTTAAGAAGGAATCAGACAGAGTTGTAACTGATACTTTAGGTCTTTGATCAGACTTTATGGACAAAGCAGCTAAAAACAAGACTGGAGACTGTCGTCCTGTAAAAAACAAGACCATAGGTTGTCTGTGTAGCAGCTTATTATGACTCATATTTATGTTTTGTTACGCGACCTCTATTGTTGTTTAAATTGGAGGATTATGGTAAAGTACCAATTCTTGGCATATGCAGTTAGACTGTATTTGATACTTCCTGTAAGGAACTGTAAGAAGAACATTGTTTTTATCAAATTCAACAACACAGACATGTCTCAACATTTTATTCTTATTCATGTATTTCTTCACAGCTCGTACAGTGATGCTTTATTTGTCTTGACCCTTAAAGATAAATAATGTATGATGTACTTGGTACAGTATGCATACAGCAAAACAGAACTAAAATGTGGTTACTGGTATATACCGACATAATCAACCTAACTACAACACAATATGGTGGTGTGTGTAGGTCAGAGCAATTTCTCAAGTCTCAAGTCTTTAGAGGGCAAGTTTGTGCCTTGCTGGTCAAAGTGCAAGTTTCTCCGGTCTGTCAATGCTAATATGAAAATTTACAATAGCTCAATGGCAAAAATCATAGCAAATACTGCTTTTTAAATGGAAACAGGGCATTTAATGCCCGGTTGCAAGTAATGAATCAAATAATCTGAATGTTTCAAATAGCTAAATTAGAACACTCAAAACAAAGGTGCAGCTGTAGAGAGCACGATAATGAGTTTCTGTCTCTTAGGAATATTGTAGTGTTTCTGTACATAATAGCTCCTGGTTTTGATGTGAACACACAACCCTGTCTCCTGAAAATTGCATTTCTACACAATTAAACTCCAACAACAAATACATTTTCTAGTAAACGGAATTGCCAGGTGGAGTTTTTGAATGAATGAAGGGTTACATTTACAATTAGGTACGCAAGTATTTGGACAGTGGCACAATTTTCAAGTAAAGAGAGATGGCATTATATTGTCCCTAAAATTTATATTGCCAATTTTGTTTATTTTTTACAGTAGACAGTGTCATCTGAAGAAAAAACAAGAGAAACCTACAGAGAATGTACCTAACTGTATGTGCAGAGTGTAACACACTGAAAGTGTGAGGATATTGCTGGGTATTTTATACTGACAGTGCAGGTGTTGATGTTCAGTCTTTTCCTCCTGCCAGCCCTGATTTAGCAGTTTTCACATCAGCTCATCTGCCATATAAACAGAAGTCTGCACTGCTAGCCAGTCACAAGACTTCTCTTTTCTTCCTCCAAGCTGTCTCCATGTCAGTAATTTTAGTCTCAGTGACAGGGGTTCTGTTTTGTGATCATAAGGGCATTTGTGGTGTATAATTTAGTGTGTGCGTACAGATGATGGATGATGAGAGAGGAGGAGAGCTACTTTTGCAGCATTGTGTATAAAAGAGGTTCTTGGCTGCAGAGCAATAGCCACTTACTGGCACCGACTGCTTCACACTCAGATGTTTCTCCCTCTTTCTCTCACTCATACACAGGCACACACGCACACACTGTTTCCCGCTTTCTCACTCCCTGATTGTCATTGCCTTGGCTGTTCTTCACTTTTATCAGATCTGTCATGTCTTGACATAGGCACACTGTCAAAATATCATGGGGGCTGAATTTTATCATTAAAATTATCATTAAATATTTATTTATAAAATTGTTATAAAATAACAAGTTTTCATATTTTATCAGCAAGGGCAGTTGTAGATTTAGCTGCTTACAATATGGAAAGAAAAATAACATATAATGTTTCAACTTTTTAGAAAGACAATAGAAACCTTGTATTACTAAACACATTGCGGAAACTAGTGAAACACTCATTAGAGTGCACACCCCTGCCAAGGCCAAACAATCCTACATGTCTGTCTAGCTATCATAATAGAAGAAAAAGAGGAAGAAGGAAATTCTTTATTTGTCATAAAACTTGGTAAGTAAGACTCTGTGTGTAATGCAGGTTCAGCATTTTATTCCATCAATCCAGATTATTATCTGAATCTGCACCAAACTGTACAAACTCATAGATGTCAACACTATAAATATTTTTTTTATATCAAGATCCATTTGTTATTTCCTGAGAAACTGACAAAAATGTCAAAAATGCCCTCTCATAATGTTGAGGAAAAACTCCTGGATCCACACCAAAATGGTATGGGTTATTCCCTGGCCCATGTCTCATCCGTTGCATCATTGTAAATCGCTTCAGTACTTTTTGTGTAATCCTGATGACAAATGAACAAACTAACAAACAAACAAAACAAGAGACAGACACAGGTGAAAAATAAACCTCCTTGGTAGGGTTATTAAAGGCTAATGAAGAGAAGCCACTGCACTCTACAGATGGGGCAGAACGAAATTTAGATTCCTTGCTAACTTTACAAAGTTCACTTAAAGTGTTGCAGATAAGAGACCTTCTACCAGTGAAAGTGAATTATTGAGGATTAAAACTAACTAACCAGCGAACCTTGGAGTCAGTTAAAGTTCTTGTTTTCTGCCTTTCTGAATTTAGCTTATCAGTTAAGATAACTTAGAATATTTTCTTCTGTCTTTGCTGGGTAGGTAGGAGAAGAAATATCCCCATAACATTCCTGTAAAATTAGCTTACAACTCCTATCCAAGACATGCCCAAAGTAAATTGAAAGCTGCCCTTGAACCATTTGGAGTACATGCATGGTTTTGGTCTCTTTTGAAAGATAACACTCAAGTTTTTTCTGACTGTTGGAGTAGTTCTTACAGTGCCACTGAAACTGTAAGGAGTAATTGAAGTTTTAACACATTGACAATAAGATTTTTATTTCCGCCTGAATATTTTTTGCAAACAGTTTCCTGCAGATGACTGTAGCTGGGACTTATTAGCTGGAGAACACAATGGGACCGCAGCGTGAAGCCTTACCTAGTCCAAGTTCAAATTTGATACCACAGAAAATGTTTATATTACATGTTTTTCTAAAAGTATGTCAAGGCGTTTTCCAAAAAAGGCAATTTGGAAACTCTAAAAAGACGCTTGCTAACCATGGTCACATACCTAGGATAAAAAGAAACTTATAAAACAAGAAAAAATAAAATAAAAAGAAAAACTGTTTCCATCTTTTCTGAATTGTACTTTTTTTACATAATGAAACATAGAGGGGACACACACACACACACACACACACACACACACACACACACACACACACACACACACACACACACACACACACGAATCCACAAACGCAAACACACTTCCCCCAGAAGTCAGCAGTAACACCTGCACATACAAATACCTCCCTCCCCCCAAAAGGTCAGCAGACTCACTGGAAAAGACATTCTACAAAATGTGTATTCATAATTCAAACTAAAGCTTATTTATTTCAAAAGATACAGTAATACATTATTTTCTTTAATAAACTCTCCAAAACTCTCAAAAACCAACCAAACCACACTTTCTGCCTTTTAAGCACAGTCGCAGAAGCCACTGGCTTGTAGGTAGTTTGTTTTACACACGTACTGTACTTCTTTGTTGTGACTATAAAGCTAGCTACTGAACCACCATATTGTCGTTTCAGATTTTCATCAGCTATACAAAGCGCCAGTCATCAACACAATATGTCCAAGTGGCAAAGTTTTTAAGTGAAAGAAGAGGGGTGGGCACTTTCTATAAACACAGTGTCTCGTTGGCTGATGTAGACTGTGGGTAGAACATGAAAGCTCCTACTGAGTCAAGTGAGGTGTCTATCGAAAGGTTGGAGTGCAGTTGCCATTAGGATACTGAGATTTGGCTAATATTTACATGCTAACTCAAGATATAATGTAGAATTTTGGCTCATCTGCGTGATAATTTGAAATGACGCAACAGTGGTCTGTGTGTATTTATTTATGTAATAATGTATTTTGTACTACATATTTGACTGGATCGGATCGACCTGATCTTTGCCAATGTAACAAGACCATTTTTGTTGTAGTTTTATCAACTGGTGGAGTACTATGAGGATTCATAGATTTTGTAAATTTTGTGTTTGTTTGTTGTTGATCTGACAGAGGCATTGATTGTACCTGCTGTTATGATTGTATCTTGAAATGGTTTGCATCAATCGAATCACAAGAACTTTAGCTTTCCAAAAATATGTCACGTTTGTTTTGTTTTGTTTCATCCCCTACCTCTCCAACAATTCTCATGTTTTATTATCCACATCCTGAGGAAGCCTCTGGGCTAAACAGTGCAGCAGACACAGAGCTAGCACGCTGGGCAACAACAACACAGGGGAGGCTGTTTTTGTAGCTTATCCCAACCACCAGGCCTGAGGCTAGCTTTCAATCAATTTCCTATTACCAGTGCTTAAAGTATTTTTATCGGTACAACATCCATTATTCCAAGTGAGATATCTACCTGTGATGGGTATCTACTGTAGCTGATTATGGTGAGCACACTGGTTCACAAAAGGCATGGCTGGTATTGATTGAAATCCAGCCAACACAAGTACAGATTTAAACACACACACACACACACACACACACACACACACACACACACACACACACACACACACACACACACACAATACATATCCGCATATCAATACAAAAGTGCTCACATGCAAAATCCTGAAAGCAAATTAAGTGTCACACAGTTTCAAGCATACACTAAGCCTGCTCTGCATGCACCTGTTGGTCACACAACACAGCAGGTGTGTTTGATTTGGGACACTAGCTGTGGTCGCCAGGTGTTGCAGCTAAATGACCAGCTTCTCTTCCACTAGAGCTGCTGATTTGGTTCTTGCCTTTTGTTGCATTCTCACACAGTTAATCATAATTTCATCCTGTGACTTGTTTTTTCCTCTGTAACAATTTCAACTTTGAATATATCAAAATACTTGAGTTAGAAAATACTTAAGAGTGAAATTACTGATTTTACTTATTAAGTACTTTAGTACTAAGTAAAAAAAACTTTGAGTGAGAGAGTGAATTTCTAATTAATTTCTTCCACCCCGGGTCATTAGCGTTCATGTTCTGTTCTGTTTACACAGTGTTTCCAGTAGTTTGCTGTTGTAAAATAATACATTTTGCACCATGAGTAAAGTTATGTGCATGGTTACTACATTCCCTCCAGAATAGGTGCGGCGGAGAATTTTGTATGATGATGAAAAGCCTGTTGCAGTCAGGCCTCCAACCATGGGCCTCACTAGACAAAAATGTATTAAAATAAAAAATAGATCAATTTTACGCTCATGTCTCCTGAGGTCCCTGATTAGTCGGAGGCCTGGGGTTCAAGCCCCGGCAGTAGGTTTCATCCTTTGGGGGCCATGAATGTCTGTACAAAATTTCTTGGAAATTAGTCTCATAACTGTTAAGATATTTCAGTCCTGACCACAGTGGACGACTGACAAACCACATCATCATCCCTAGAGCCACCCTGTTTGTGTAGCTAAAAAGGCAAGAATAAACTAATAGCACTTAATGCCATGGCCACAGAAAACACTCATTTCACAATCCTTGCAGGCGTGCATTAGATATGTGTAAGGGAATTAATCACCAACCCAGTATACAGTCGATATAGTATATACAGCTATAGCACCTACTTACAGATACTGGGTGCCATTGTTTACCTACGCCTAAGAAAGGATGTGGGCTTTACTGTTTTTCCTGGTTTTGCTTCCCCTTATGTGATGGACGAGGCAGGGCCTGGCATCCGCCCCTGACAGTTTTTATATCTTGATGTCTGGCAACCAATAAATAGGACCATGAAAGCCATGTGACTGTGACAGTATGGAGAGCGATCTTGAAAAACATCAACAGCTATTTCAGTTACATACCCCTGAGGAGTGTGAGAAATAGTGGACTGTTTTAACAGACAGCCATGCACAAGTATCAGCTTATATTAAAGAGTCTGAACACACAGGTGAGTGTATATTTATCCCACCAACTGTGCCTACTTTTGACATTAATTTGGTGACTTAATGATATAATCTAAATGAACTTTCATCTATATTAACTGTTGGCCTCCTCCCAAACCTTGGCCAAGTGTCTGCATCAGTATTTGGGGCAAACAAATGCTACTACCCACAGCGTCGCACTCTTACAAGTGATGGAGCTAATGGAAAGGTAAAGTATAAGTTTTTCAGCACTACCAAACATTTATTGAATTTCCATTGTTGGATATCTCCTGGGACATCACAGGACATGCAGGCAATTGTTATTTGTATGAGGTCAGTATATTATGCTGTTAGATGCCCGTTGGGTTCATATACTGGAATGTTTACTTTGTTGTTTTACTAATGTGTCTGAGGGTGAGTCATATAAATGACCAGACAAGAAAATAAGTCTATTAATTTCTTCATTTATTAATACAAGTAAAGACAAATGAATTATTTTGAATAGGTAACAACTGAAACCACCAGACAAAGGATCAGGGTTGGTACACAGGTAGGCAAAACACTCAGGCAGACAAAACCAAAAGCGATGAGCCAAAGGTGAGGGCCAAAAACTAGGGCAAAAACTACCAGACAGATAGTTGTGTAGAAAATACACGAGGAAAAAAGGCTGTAATGCTTGTCACAGGGGAACGAAGACAAACTGGCACAGAGGGAAAGGAGCACACAGATTAAATACACTTGGAGATGGGAGGTGATGAGACACAGGTGTGACACATGAGGGAGGGGCGGACAATTACACTAGTGGGAAACACACAAGGGCAGGAAGTAGAATCTACAACAAGACGGACAATAGTGACACCAAAATAAAACAGGAAATACTGTTTTTATATCTAAAATGAAGGTTGGCAAAATTATAGCATAAATGCAAACCTTTCAAACCCATCCTAACTGTCCAGTTTGTTCCTAGCCAGAGCCAGTTAAATTTGCCACATCTTGCATTTGACAGTAAGACACATATTACAATAATGTTAAAATCCTCTGTGAAGTGTGGTGCAGATCTACACTGAGAACAAATTCTCTCTTGCACTGTGCAGTTAGCTTTCAGCTACAACTCATGTTATTTTAAGTGTCCTGCCCATGAGGAAAAGAAATAGTTGTTTCTGTGATGACACCAGGTCTTGGGAAATGCATCATAGATGATAACAATATGACCATATCCCCATAGTCTCACCATCAGTAATTTCACATAAATAAAAATAAAATTTTACCTGTTGTAATTAAGTTGAGCACTAGTGTTTGGTCTGGGAAAAGGGATAATCAACCATTGCATTTGGAGATACAGACAGGTGACGAAATTAAAAGAAAAACCTGAATAAATGAGTTAAGCAACATAACGAATGCAGATGCTTCCACACAGATGCACGAAATGGTACAATAAAGCAATCATCCAGTCATGCTCTGTGGCATGTATAAAAGTAAAAGGTTTAAAAATTAGGTTTATCAAAGGCATTATCACAGCACTTGTGGCTGTGGATGGGAAATATATGATCCTTGATGTTGAGGCCAAATATCCTGGATCCAGACATGACTCAAGGGTCCTCAGTCAGAGCAGTCTAAAACACTTATTTGAATGTTTCTCCTGTATACCACCTGTATTTCCTTATCCCCCCAAGCCGTCGTGCCAGACACAATCAAAAGCCTTCCTGAAGTCAATGAAGTTGTGGAACAGGTCGTGGAGGTGCTTCTCGATCAGAATTCTGATGTTAAATATCTGCTCAACAGTACTTTGTCTTAGTCTGAACCCCGCCTATTTTTCTAAAAAGTATTTCCTCTGCCTTCCCCTTCAGTCTATACAGAAGAAGCATCACTTTACTGGGGTGACTGATCAAGATTGTTCTGTACTTCTGGCAGAATCTCAGGTTGCCTTTCTTAGGAAGGTGGATGATCAGGGATTGGGTTCATTCTTTTGGCCACTGCTTGCTTTCCCAAATCCTCTTGTAGAGGGTAGTTAGAGACTTAAAGAATTGGGGGCCTTGGTGCTTCAGGGGTTCTGCTGGTATGCTGTTGACTCCTGGTGACTTTCCTCCCTTAAGGGTGTGCACTGTTTCCTCCACTTCTTCCTGCAGTATCGACACATGCCCTGTCTCCCTGTGGGTGTTGGTTACGTTGTCCAGGAAGCTGGTGTTTGGTCTAAGCTCATAACTGTACAGTTCTTGGCAGTATTCAATCCATCTTCAAGACCTCTGTCTCATTGGTAAGAAGGGAGCCATTGTTTTCTGCAATATACTAAGGTTCTAACTAATGTTATGTGGCTGTGCAGCAATACAAATGGAGATAATTCTTTTGCTGACTGGACAGCTGGTGACAGAGTTCATTCTCTCCTTGCTGTCAATGAAGCCGACTCCATGTTGTTTTTTGTTGTCAACTCTGCTGTACCATATCTTGTAACCCTGTTCTGTAATGGTCTCACAAAATCCAGTCCATCATCAGCCAGGATGTCCCACTTGTATCTGGCAAGGTCATGGCTAAGTTCTTTTGTCTTTCAGCATGTATACAGAGTGCGTACATTCCATGTCCCAAAGATAGTTTTGCCATTGGGAAGTCTAATGATTGATGTTGCTTGTGTCCCAGTAGCTTCACTTTACAATTCCCCTGCCCTGCACCACAGCAGGACGCATGATCGTTGGTGATCTGGGCATAGACCAGTCTGGCATGGTTTCTGACGTTGCATCCTTCATGATATTTGTGTGGGCTTGCGGAGGTCTTGACGACACCCAACTCCTCTGTAGGACTGATATTTCCTTTTGGGTTTCCTCTAAAAGATGAACTGCCAATCAAGGTTAACAAGCTCCATCTGTCCGAGCACAAACTTTAATAAAGTACAATTCCTCTCACAAACACAGAGGGGCTAAACCCTTTTAACGGATTATGACCGTTTGCAACACAAATACTACACTACACAACTTACACAAGAGTATGTTCTGTTATTTGTAAACTAAATGATACATTAACAAATTATCTGAAACTCCACTGTTTATTTAATTAATTATTTAACACAAAAACCTGCTAAAAATCGGGGGGGGGGGGGGTAGAGGGGAATCTACCTTTTGACAGGTGTTAACATCCAATTTGGATAAATTTGACATCTTATTCATTTGTGAGATGCTTTTATCCAAAGCAACTTACATACAAAGCAATTTAGGGTTCAGTGTTTGCCCAAGGACACCTTGGCACACGGACAGGAGGAGCCAGGGATTGAACCACCAGCCCTGCAATCAGAGGAAAATCCGCTCTACCACCTGACCCCAAGCCACCCCATGATGAAGGTCAACACTTATACCTCAAAGTCATTGTTTTCCCCAGAAAGTTTGCCAGTTATCTACAAAGCCCACGTCGTTTGCTGGACACCACTTCGACAGCCAGCAGTTGAATGATGACATGTGGCTATACATGTCATCACTGGTCAGATTAGGCAGGGGCCCAGAGAAAACTACGGAGTCCAACATTGTCTTTGTATATGTACACACCGACTCAACATTCATTTTTGTGACCTCCGATTGATGTTATTGGGTGTTTTTACCGCCAACATGAAGAACAATCTTACTGTATTTACGTTTATCCATAGCCAGCAGTTTCAAATAGGATTCTATATATCCTGCTCTGGCCCCAGGAATACATCTGACTATGGTTGCTGGTGTCACTAACTTCACATTTCTCAAGATAGAGCTTCCAATAACCAGAGTTGTTTTCTATGTGGGTGTTTCACTGAGTGGCGAGTATCTGTATGAAACATGAACTGGTTGGTGGTGAACCATGGGCCTCTGCTTAGGGCTTCACTTCTTGTTATGGACAGTCACTCAGCCGCCCTAGAGTCACCCAGCCTCTCTACTGCCAGTAGCTTCTGAGCAGCTGGGGTGAGAGTAGGAGTTACTCTGAGTCAGCTTGCACCGGCTACTGGGGGCTGGCTAACTACTGCAGCTAACAATTTGGTTTCCATGGTGCGGATCCGTGCTTCCAAATCATTGAGCCTCACCTCCATTGCTGTAAATAAACTACATTTATTACATGTACCATTATTGCTAAAGGAGGCAGAGTTGTAACTACACATAAGACACACCGAGCAAGAGAGAGAGGGAGAAGTCTTCGATAACTGCTAAGCTATAGTAACTGGTTGATCTGAATAGGGTTTAAACAACTGTGAGGTAGCAAGAACATCACTAAAAGAAGGAGAGAGCTACGGGTGCTTAAGCAGAACTAATATAGGTTTAAATGTACAGTGCGTAATTAGCCAATGTAATGAAGAAAATAGCAAAATTAACTCAGTAGAGGCAGAGCAGCAAAACTCGCTACCAGTCACATAAACACCTGCAACCGAAAATGACACAATATGCTTACCTGAGCATCTGCAGTCCTAAATCCTGTAAGTCATTTTCAGCTGACAAAGATTTTAAAATTTAAGGTGTTTTTGTTAAGTGGATAATGCGACCTTCCATCAGTTAGTTGGTCTCCATCCAAAAAAAAAAAAAAAGTGAGGGTTTCTCACACAGGGTTGCCCATACTTTCTGTTACCAAGAATAGGAGGGAGGGAGATGAGGTTGAGATTCCTACTGAAGAGTGCAGTAATTGCAGCGCTTTAGAGCTGCACCAAGAGGGAGAAAGAAAGAGCACTGTGGCAAATTCATACACACACACACACACGCACACAGACACACACACACACACACACACACACACACACACACACACACACACACACACACACACACACACACACACACACACACAGATGTTATTGCTGTCTGGGAGAATAAGTCAGACTGGCCAGGAGACAACTAGAGGAGGTAAAAAAATAAATGACAAAAAAGGGGATGGAGGGAATGCAAATAACTGGACTGGAAGAAGCAGAAGAGGAGGAGGAGGAAGAGGAATTGGTGTTGGTGAAGGGATAGAAGCTGAAGATCAGAGGACGATGGAAAGAAGAAAGTCATTTGATTGAGGACATGTAGAGGAGGGTTGTCTGTCCTATCAAGCTTCAGTCCTGGTGTTCCTGTGTGCCTTCAGAGTCAGCAATATTAAACGAAGTGAGGAAGGTGAGGGACAATTAAGGGGAGGTGGAGGAGGAGAATGGAAAGTTTAGAGTTGAAATTAACCTTCAGGGGCTGCATTGCTCCAGCCCAGCTTTATGTAACACTACAGCTTTGTTTAACTTTGTGCTCAGTCCTTGTTCTTCTGGACCTTAGCACTGCCTTTAACACAGTCGATCACAACATTCTGTTAGACAGACTGAGGCACTGGGTAGGAATATCTGAGGGTTCTGTGTCTCCATTAACAACCACATGTCATCTTTTGCTCCTGTAAAGTATGGTGTCCCTGTATGGTGTCCCTCTTTGCATCATCAATGTGTGTACCAATAGCCATTTCATGACAGTTCAACCAATAGCTGTTGAAATAAATATTATGACAATAAATAAGTTGAATCTTGAAGATATTCCACTAAAAGCCAAAAATGTCAACCTCCATTCAATAGTTGCTGAAATATTTCCATCTGGACCAAAGTGGTAAACTGACCTACCAATAGGAAGATGGACCAACATTTTCATCCATTTAGGACTGGATTTTTTAACAGCTGGAGTCACACTACAAAGGGATTGTTTCATTGTCATGAAATGGTTATAGTGAGCAGTAATTCATTCAGTGTACATGGTGAGTACAGTGGGTACTGTATTTAGATAGACTTGAAAAAATCCAAATCTATCCTTTAATGTACATATCTAATGGTGTGTTAAGACAGAAAGCAAAGCGTTTTTTTTTTTTTTTTTCCCATCTCTTTTGGTTTCTGAAGCAGGTTCATAATGCCCTAGAACTAGTGCAGATGTTTTGCTCAAGCTGAAACTTTTTCAATTCACACTGATGCATCTTTGCATCAGGTCATACCGTCCTGGGCAAATTGTGTGTCAAAACAGATCTTTCCAGTGACTTTGTATGCAGTCACACAGCGTCTAAGCTTCCTCAAATTGACAGTGACTGTCTTTTGTCAGCAGATGTCCAGTAAATGTTAGCATGGCTTACACCTGCTAAATAGATGTTGACACTATGTTCAATAAAAATGTCAAAATTACAGGTCAGCATGGGGGTCTTAGTGGTGGTATGATTGTGTAGTATGCTGAACAAGTGTAAATGATACTACAAAAAATGTATCCCGTAATGATTCTGTGTAATGTGATTCTGATCCAAAACATCAACCTATCGCCACTAAAGGAAAACTTGAAAGCGACAACAAGCTCGTAGGTGATCACATCAAAGAGCAGTTGTATGCCATGTTTCCCAACATGCTCGCATTCGAAATGAGCTAAGTACTGTAAAAAATGCCAGAAGGAGATAAAGCTCATACATGACTGGCTCCATTATAGCTACTCCTCTACTGAGTTCAGTATAATTATTAAGCTATGTTTTGAATGTCTGCTCTTAGCTTTGGATGCTTCATCTACACAAACAGGCATTAGTGTAGTGATGTTTTCATTTATCTCTTTATTTCTCTCAGTTACAAATGGGCTGAATGGAGCAGTCAGCACCGTCTGTTACTATTGAGGCTCATAGCTGTTCTAATAGGCTGAGACTCCACTCTGCTCACACACACACACACACACACACACACACACACACACACACACACACACACACACAAACACAGAGTTGTGTCTTCATGGCTTCAGAGGACATTACATTGACTTAAAATAATTTCCTCGAGTCTTAGTCTAACCTTAAAGTTGTACTGTTATGCTCATGTC
>NC_053400.1:131500-204000 GCF_016859285.1 Xiphias gladius | reverse complement strand
AACAAATCCAAAACGTTTTGGCCAAAAGACGAGATCAAAACCAGGAACACTAACACTAAGAGAAGGCCTGAATGCTTGTCACAAGGATTGAAAACAAACTGGCACAGAGGGAAGGGAGAACAGAGACTAATTACATTAGGAGACATTGGTGACACTAGGACACAGCTGACACAAATCAGGGGCGGGGAAGACAATCACAAAGGCAGGAAAAACATGAGGGCAAGAATTGGAGATCTGAAATGACAGGAAGAGTTAGTAACACCAAAATAAAACAGGAAACACTACAACAAATGACAAAACATGACCTAAGGAGCAGAATGGGACATGACAGTATGGACATTGCCCAAGCAGTTCAATGTCTGGGGTGGGGTTGTTATGGACACCATGCCAGCCTCAGTGCGTTCAGCTGGTCCCTGGTGTAAACAATGCAACTGTGGAGTTGCTGTGCAACAGTAGCATTGCTGAATGATAGCATTCAAAAAAAGTAGCTGAAGAAGTATTTTCACAGTGAAAAAACAGACCAGATCTCTCTCTACTAGCAAGTTTAAAGAGGGCTCAACTTAAATTAGTTACTAGTAAAAATTTAAACAAGAATGACAAAAGAAAAAAAGCTAAAAAGTTGGAAAAATTAAAAAAACAAAAAAAACAAAAAAAAAAACAGGAGGAAGTGCAACAGTCTGGATGCGTGTTTGCTTATGCTCACAAAACAAAATGTCATAAGGATGTGGGGTTTTATGCTACAGGAATCAGTTTTTGTATTTAATGAATTGAGGAAAACGGCAACACATGCCCAGAGTGTCATCAGTTGCCTGCCAGCAAAACAACCAATCACAGCGGTGTAAACTTTAGCGCATCCCTCCAGCTAATCTAATCTGGCACCAACCCACCTTAACAAATCCATTGAATAAACTCTGAATTTACTTTGGTTCTGTCCACTAACAAAAAAGAAGTGTTGTCCCACCCTGTCTGTAAATGTGCAATGTCGTTGTGTCTTTTGAAATGTCATTGGGTTTTGTGAACTGTGGTGTTTTGTGAAATATGGCATTTTGTGAAATGTTTTGTGAAATGTTTAGTGTAATTCGTTTTCTGAAATGTTGTGTTTTGTGAAATGTGTTTTGTGAAATGTTGAGTTTTGTGAAATGTGTTTTCAGAAATGTGTTTTCTGAAATGTTGTGTTTTGTGAAATGTTGCGTTTTGTGAAATATTGTGTTTTGTGAAATGCGATAGTGTTTTGTGATATGTTATGTACTCAGAAATGTTGTTGTGTTTTGTGAAATGTTGTTGTGTTTCTGAAGTGCTGTTTTTTGAAATGGGTTTTCAGAAATGTGTTTCGTGAAATGTCTTGTGAAATGTGTTTTGTGAACTGTTGTGTTTTGTGATATGTTTTTTGAAATATTTTTTTGAGATCTGTTTTGTGAAATGTCATTGTGTTTTTGAAATGTTGTTGTGTTTTGTGAAATGTTTAGTCAAATGTCATTATGTTTTGTGAAATGTTGTGTTTTGTGAAATGTCATATATATATAATTAACGGTAAGTAGGAGACGGGTGAACAGGGGAATTCCAGGATTTACTTTAAATCATGTTTAAAGGTCATCTGAACATAATTCCAATCAAGACAGGGAGACAACACAGTATCATACAGAACTACACTGTACCATAACATATTATAAATATTACATCCCCAACAAGCAGAAAAGGCACAATTATGTTTAATGTGATTGGAGCTAAGGAAGCCCTGTCAGGCTACATGCCAACAAGCTGTTCCATCAGCGTGATAGAAATGAAGGTCACAGCTTGAGCACCAATGAAACCTGATGTTTACTGTCATCATGGACAGACAGGAGCGGCCACATCAGTCAGAGAGGGGCCAGGTGAGAGATTTTAACTGCTGGTTGGAGAGGAGATTTCCATTATATCAGCTGGCCTTTTAGTATTACCACAGCAGAGAACAACTCTGCAGATAAAAGGCCCTGCTCCTGTACAAGATGATTTTGATCATTTTACCTCAGGAGAAGATCAAATTTAAGTAAGAATTATTATTTTAAGAGTTATTTCACATATATAAAATGTGCTTTCTGAGAAAAATATAGAAAATCTGAAATAATACAGTAGCTGTTATGATAGTATTTAAATGTTGTAATGATTTCCTTTTATCTACTTTGTAGAGATGGATTAATTTGAGCCTCATTGTGGAAGGCGCAAAGCTTGGCCACCATATCAGTGCCGTCCTGTGCTGTGTTCACAGCCAGCATTTTGGGGATGACAAGGAGAGACCGAGCAAACTCAGCAATGTCCAATTCCTTTTATTGTGTTTTCTTCACTTGTGTCTTCTCCATGTATCTTAGTCCCTCCCACTGAAAACATGAGGAGAGATGCAGGAAAAGATGTGAGGAGAGCGGAATCAAGGATATATGTTTTTAGAGAGATAAGATATACTTTCTTCTGAATCATCATCTGGGTAACATCATTGGATCACAGCTGTCAGATGGTTTTGTTCTTGTTCTTTTTTTTGTTTGCTTTTTCAATCTTTCTGTATGTTTGGAAATGTTTAAACTGTTTGACAAACATCTGTGAATTTATTAAAATCTTGTATTGACCTATATATATTCTTTGTACAGATCAGTCAAACCAACAACCACAGTCTGTAAATGGACTTCACTGCTCAGACACTGAATGTACAAGACAATTTATAATAGCAGCAACAAGTTTTTTTTTAGTTTAATGATTATTTGCTTCTGCATTTATTGATATTCTGCTTGGAAATTCATCATTCAATAATCCAGGTTATGATTATATCTCATTGTTTATCTCATTGTTTTTGTAAAAAAACAAATCATTAGCCTATATCTCACATCAACGCATCGGGATTTTCAACCTTACATGCGACTGAATGAAAATGATGCTAGTCAGTTAAAATGTGTTTATTGCTGAAAGACAGCAGTATCTCTTCCTCTCCCTGACTACATTATTCATGATACAGATTCAAAGGAGAAATAATATTAGATCCTGAAGAGAAAAATCTTTCTAATGAATGAAGAAAGTAGTTTATGGTTCGTTTGTTAGTCAGACATAAAGTTAACACAGATCCATTATTTTTAACCAGATGGTGAGTCAGAAAACTAATTAAATTGAAAACTTGGTATTAGTTTTAATAACAACAATTAATTAATAACTCTTGTTATTTGTCTGTGCAACTTCAGTTTCAAACTACAGTCATGTGATGATGCGGTTTCAAATCAGCCTGATCAGCTGGGGTATCCAATCACCAAAAGTTTTCAAACAAAGGGATGTGTCTGTTAGAAGACTTCTGTGACAGCTGGTCTTGGTGTGTATCCTGACACATCTCTTCAAGGATCCCTTCTCGATCCTCAGAGCAGAAATAAGAGCAATGGAACAGCTCTTATGAAGGCGAAATGGAACAATTTCCAGGTCAAATGAGGAGAGATTAAATAAGGGAACTGGCATGTATCCTCTATAGCCATGTTTGTGTTCAAGATGGCTCTCTCTTTCCCTCTTGGAAGGCTGGTGACTTTCAGATACCCAACGTCATTTTGTTTGTCTTGGTTGTTTTTAGTTTATCCTTTGTTAATTCCGCATGTAGCCTTAGGTTAGCACCTACAGTTTCATGGCACCAAATAGCCACACTTCACCACTGACTACTGATTTCACACCTCCTCCTTTGCTTATTTTGAGTTATCTGTAATAAATGTCTGTGCGTGCCTCCCTTCTTTGTTATGAGCTGAATGAGCAAGGCATAACATATACAGCAGTATGACATAGTATAGTAAAGTATAGCCTAGTATATAGCATAGTGTAGCATAGTGTAGCATAGCATGGCATAGAATTGGATAGTATGGTATAGTATAAGATAAAATGGCATAACAATGTATACAGTAGTATGGTATTCTGTAGCATACTATACCAAAACACATGGGTTGATGATCACACTAAGGATCACACTGGATAGACAAAGCTTAAACAACAACACCAGCCACTCAATTCTAATCAGACTCAGCCTACTCCTGTTATTGTTCAAAAGTTATTGCTGACATCAGCACATAAACGAATCCGCCACAACACTAAAACCAGTAATTGGTTTTAATGTTGTGGCTAATCAGGTGTATGCCTGAATGAAATAAACAGAAAAATGGCTTTATTCCTGGATAGCCTGAGACATCAAGAGAATTTATAGACTTACGTAGAGGCAAATGGGACACTCAAGCCTAAATATTAGAAGGAACACTGAAAAAACTTTGATGTGGAAAAGTGTTAATGGACTGTTTCACTGAGCCAAGATAAATTAATCTCTCTAGATAATTAATCTATTTTAACATTAGATAAACTATTGTTTTATGAGCCATTTATTTTTACATTTCACAAACACGTCTAATCCTCAACTTGATAGTGAATGAGATTGAAAAAGTTACAAACAATTAAAACCTCCAGTCGGTGAAGTTTTATGAGGAGAGCAGAGTTTTAAAAGTGGAGGTGGTGTCACTGCTTGGCAGCACCTGTATAGGTTATGAGCTGTTGTGGCTGTATGCCTTCATTCCACACTGGACAACATCATCCAGTTCTGGAGTGAGGAAAGTTTGTGTTTTTACAAGTTTAAAGAACAGAAGAAGCATGTGACAACTACTGCTCAGTACTGCTTGATGTAGTTGATGATGAGCAGGTTAGCATTGTCATAACAATGACAATGCTAACGTACAACGCTGACATTAGCTCGAAAGCATTTATAGAAGTTCTAAGTACAGCCTTGCATGCTGCTAGCACGGCTCTAGACTCTTAGACTAAGTATACCGTTGTGTTGAGATATTGTAATTGATAATTGTTTTCATGATTACTGTAGATAACTGACTTCCGTAATACATGGTCCAGTCTCACGTAGCCAGAACTACTGTATCTCCCCAGCACTGTGCCAGGACTGCACCCAAAACGGTATGGCTTGTTTTTATTTCTTTAAATCCATCGCAATCGTCTTGGGTGCCCCTGCTAAATAGAGTCAGTTGGTAACTTGTTTTGGCTGAACATTTGCACATGGGGAGGCAATCACTGTCATTAAAATGGTTAATTCCCCTTTAGAAAAACCTGCCTGTGGGAGGGAAAGCCCGGCCTTGCGCTTGCAGGTCAATACTGGTAACTCTCTTTTACAGAAAGGTAGCTAAGGTTTGTCTAAAAAGTCACTATATTTGTTACTATGTGCTTTTTTGAAAAAAATTGCTAAAAGGGTGTGATAGTAAATGTAGTGACAAAGGCACCAAATTGGCAAAACTGCCTGTAAATGTCCCACTAATGAAGATGATAGAAATTGTTTGCAGCAATTCATTTTGAAAGAGCAACAGCTAATGAAGAAAATCGAACACTCAGCCATCTGACCAATGCTGTAGTTTCATCACACAGTCAGTCAGTCAGTAACTCAATCAGTCAGTGATGGACTTTCGGCAGAGGTCAAGATATCCTGACTTTTAAAAAGTCCAAAAACACTGGATCCTGCATTTCCCATGATGCAAACAAATGTATATTTTTGGTAGACCCTCCCTGCCTCCTAAATAGCCATGTCTTTCAAACTTCATACCTCCACAAATTTCTGATCTAAATTAGTAGTCTTCAAGCCGAAGTCAGGACATCATCAGAGTTATTTTCTTCGACTTGACAGAGCTCTTCGACAGCCACAGATGATATTATAGACAGATTTCACAGACTGAGTAGTACTTCCCATGCAGCCCAGTATCCCTTGGAATTTGTTCATATTGGACAATTCTTTATCTCAGGATATATACAGGATATATACAGGCTGGTTACAAGTTCCACAATCCCTAGTAATAATTAGATTTTATGTAATTATAACCATACTTTGATGATTAAATGTTTCCTATAGTATAAACTAAAAAACCTTCTAGATCAGAAATACATTACCATTATAAGTAATATTTTTATATGTAGAGCATTACACCTGCTGTTTGTGTTATTTTTATGTTTTACAGTAGATCCCTTAAAGTGCTGTGACTTTGGTGTCCTTACTGTAGCTTTCTAACAGTACCGATCACTGATTTGCATTATTCTTCCTTTTTCAGTTCTGAAAATGTGTTGTAACCATGTTGAGTTACGTCACCTACTGACAGTTTTTGACCTCTTTTAGATAGGATTTTAATGTTGGATATGAGATCAAAATGCTTGTTAACATGAGCTTTTGTTTGCAGGCAGTTCACACAGAGCTTGCTCCAAAGCTCAGGGGGCAGCCAGTGAACGGGGTAAATATAATGTAGAATTCTATATACATAAATCCCTAATCATAAAGACTATATACATACACTCCTCCAGCGTCTTCTATTGAAGCACTCCTTTCCTTATCAAAAGACTTCTTGACTTTGCAGCCTTGTTCTTCATTCTTGCCTATGTGATCAGTTCTTCAAAGCGATTGAGGAGCCTTGCTCTGCATGGAGACGCCTGAAGGATACTTGTGACGCCATCCATGTAGCTCTTCAGGGGTGGGAGCCTCTCGCCTGATGGTAGCTTGATACCCCCGACTACCTGCCTGGCTCTTCCGAGGATTTTCTCGAAGGCTGTCACAAATAGGATGGGAGGAATGGCACATCCCATGGCAATTCCACATTCCAGCTGTTGCCATCCTGTTGTATAGCCTTCCAGAACAAAACACGTGCAGGTTGCTGAAGTATCTAGCGATTATGTTCTTGACACAATCTGGGCCATGAAAAAATTCCAAGGCCAAGTATATCAACTTGTGCGACACTGAGCTGTATGCATTGGCGAGGTCTAACCACACCAGGTGCAGGTCGCTCTTCTTTCTCTTTGCACTCTGGATTTGGTCCCAAACCATAGAAGAGTGCTCAGTGCATCTGGGGAAGCCTGGGATTCCAGCCTTCTGGCAGTTTGTGTCGATGTATGAGGAAGTTGGATATTCTCTTTGCCAGGATGGAAAAGAGAATCTTCACAATCTTCTCCACATTCAACAAAGCAATGCTTCTGATTTGGCTGATGGTATGGGAGTTCTGCTCTTTAGGAATGAACACGCCGATTGCTTGCTTCCACTCTGGTGGCATTTGCTGCTTCCTCCAAGCTGCTTTCATGAGCTTCCATAGCATAAAGCAGTAATGACAGCGTCCACTGACTAATGGTCACACAGACTAACAGCCATACATCAGCTGCCACAGACTCTAAACAGCAACCTACATTAGCTTTCCAGCTAAAGTCTTACTCTTATCTAGCTTAGAAACATGAACAGGTCTTGTCCCTCACCTTAGCTTGTTGAACAAGCTATCCAAACATTAATGGGGGAAAGCACAATTCTAACACCAGTTTGCAGGTTAGATACAGTAGCTAATTAGCTGCTCGGTTGCAGCAAATTAATCACCATGTAAATGTACTTAGAAATGTCAGGTCCTGTTAAATGTTAGTTTCTGTCCTTACTCTTCAACACCACTAACTGCTTGCCCATGAAATGTAGGCTGGCAGAGGTCAGTCTGCCAGCTGCTGTCAATCAAACACAGACAGCAACATGTCCCACCAGCCAACTGAGAGGAAAAAACATTCTCTAAAGAAATTTTTCTTCCTTTTAATAATAAAAACATCAATAAATATTAAAAAAAATTGTTTGTATTATTTTTGACTGGAAAATTATGACTAAATGGGTTTTCAGTTAGACACTACTGCTGTACTTGTATTTAGCTCTTTTTAATGACTTTCACTTGCTTATTTTATCGGATCTATGCCCTTATTATTCAGTGTCTCCTTTGAATCAGTATTTGCAGCTGCAATGATTCTACAGTATTTCCGCATGGGCTTCATTAAAGTTTGATGACGTCTTAATGAATTATAAATGTAAACTCTGCAGCAAGACTATCACCTCAGTATAAAGGCAAAAGTAAAGAGAGTTTTGACCATGAAAAGCAAATATTGCTACATATTGATATTCAAATCATTCAGGACAGAAATTTTAATGTGTGTGTGTATGTGTCTGTACTTGTACTTCTATCCTTGTGAGAACTATTAACTATTAGGCTGGAGAGAGAACATTTTGGACAGTCCTTACTTTCTGACACAACTTCAAAGGGCTGTTTGAGGGTTCAGACTTTGTTTTAGGGTTCAGTTAAGAATCAGGTTTAGGTTAGGTTTAGGGTAAGGGGGTAGGGAATGCATTATGTCAACGAGTGTCTTCACAAAGATAGAAGTACAAGCATATGTGTGTGTGTGTTTGTGTGTGTGTGTGTGTGTGTGTGTGTGTGTGTGTGTGTGTGTGTGTGTGTGTGTGTGTGTGTGTGTGTGCGTGCGTGCGTGCGCCGTAACAGTGAGTTAGCAAAGCCAGGCGACAGGGCCTGTAATTAAAGCCAGTGAGACCAGACAGTCTGTCTTCTCCCTGCAAAATAAAGTCAGGATAGAAGAGAAAAGACTAAAATACAGTAAACTGAAATACTCAAATCAGTGATTAAAAAGTTTCTGATAGCTATCATTGCCCTCCTGCAGTTTAACATGGAAGCTAGTAGAGCCCTGTAATTACAAGTTGTCCTTTAATTAAAAATACAATACAGTCTGATGTAACTCTCAGCCTCTGATGCTCAATTCCAGTTACGCTGCAGATGATGGCTAGACAGTATACTTTACTGTATCATACATCAGGTCAGTATAAGCGGTTTAGTAAAATCTGATTTTTAAAAAACTGATATTACACAGTTATTCTGTCAACTTCTGCATGATACATTTTGACCGATGAATTTATTGTAGCATTTATCCAAATTATAGTTGTGTGTGAGGAGACTGTATCGAGAGCCAAAGAGAAACAAGAACTTCAGGTCTAGAAGTAAGAAAGCTGAATTCAAAAATCAAATTGACATTTTTAATAACACAAATTACTAAATGTCCTGCCCTGGAACATAACCTTAATTTACAGTATGACATATGGTTCACTCCATTTGTTTAGATATGGATGGTAATTTAAAAACAAAAACAACTAATATTGTTTATTTAATGGTACCATGTGGAGTTTCTTCCACTGTTGTAGGTTTGTGATTTATTTGTGTCTCTTGCACTTGGCTGAGGATGCACACTAACAAGCATCAAACAATCCAATATACTTTCCTGTCACCAGTTCATACTACTATATTAATTGTCAAGATGTCAAGAAACATAGCAATGTGCCAACAAAAGACAAGGAAGAAAAAGACAGCTAGCTAGCATGCAGGTTTTAAGACACTTTAAAAGTCTTTTTCCTATTAGAAGAGAGCTCATAGGGTAGGGTACCTTTAATATTTCTTGTTTAAGCTGACTTTATTAAACAGAATTTCCCACAAGCTCAAGACTACTCAGGTTAAAAAGATGTTACCAGTGTGATTGAAAAGGACGTCAAGTGGTGAGTTTAACATTGGTGTCACAAAAACAACACAAGGCCACTCAAACAGCAGATGTTTTTTAGACAACTAAAACATAGATGAGACTAAAGATGACACTAGAGGAGAGCATTGGTTGATCTTATGAAAATAAAAAACAGCTTTAAAACTACTTTGGTTAAAGTCCCCCAGTGGTAATACACATTACAAGCCACTACGGCAGAAATACACACTGCTGTACGCCTTGTCGCTCTTGGCTTGAAGTGTTCAGAGCTCATAGACATGTGTAACCAAGTGTGTAATCAAAGGAAGCATTTATTTGAACCCAAACCATTATCTTTTCCTAAATCTAACCTAGTATTTTTTGTGCCTAAGCTTAACCAAATCGTGACTGTTCCACAACGTTAACCATGTGTTTATTATTTTTATCATGAGGACATAGTCTGACATAGGCTGACTGTATAGGTCCTTTAGGTTGGAGGACTTGTTGCCATTTATATAGTATGTCTTGCGTTTCATAGAATTCCCACATTTCCTTTAGATTTCTCTGATAGCAAGTAATGCCCTCTGTGACTGAAACTCAACTGTGTGTGAGTGTGCGTGCTCAGAGAATTTCCCTGTGGAAACACTATTGTCAGATACACCTCGTCTCAACACCCATCTTTTTTATATTGTGTGTGTGTGTATTGGGAAGGAGGCCATGGAGGCACTAGAATGACTATATTGGGACTTAGATCTATGACAACAGCCGTGTGTGTGTGTGTGTGTGTGTGTGTGTGTGTGTGTGTGTGTGTGTGTGTGTGTGTTTGTCAGGAACATTACAGGATCCTGTCACGAAAACAGAATGAACCTGCCAGAAACAGTTGTATTTGTTGTTGGTGTTTTCTGTCTCATCTGCCCATCAGATTTGAAGCACTTACACCCTGTCCTTTCTACTGTGACAGCACTGAAAGGGACAATTCTTTTATTGCATGCACTTCCATCTTCATTCTTCCTCAGTGTCTGTGTAGACATCCCAGCAGACTATCTCCTCCTTTTGTCAAGAAATAACAGCCTCAGAAAATGGGATTCTTATAACTCTGTGTATTGTCTCAACTATTTATTGACCTATAGCCACATTTATAAAGATGTTTTATGGTCATATTTGCTTTGTATGAATAGATCATGTCAATCCTGTGAACTTTGAACTGAACATGAAAGTGTTCCAGCTCTACATCCCATGCACACTCATTCTTTTCTTAATTTGATGAGTGTGAAGATCTCCTCTTCATACAGTAATTTCCCTATAAAAGGATTTCCAGTGACAAATCTCAACCTCTGGTAGCCATATTCGAGGCATTCGGCTCTTGGTAACCACAGTTTACAACAATGGAGGGTGTTTCTACACATAAAAGCTGGGCAATTGTACAGGTCTGAAAAACGTACCATATTTAAGTGGGAACAAACCAGTTCATTATTCATCCAAGGTTTTAATTTGCATATCATCAGCTTTGTTGTAAACAAACTATGATTAGGACTCTGGTAACTGTAGCACCACTAAAGCTAACATACAGTATACTAAATGCCACACAGCCTTAAAAGATTTTGTTTTATACTTTTTTGATTAGCACTGTATAAATTGGCCAAAAATTGCGTTTGATTATTCCTTCTAAAAAAACAAAGGGCTTGAACCATTTGATTATCTATTTTTGCACATTATGTCGCCAATAGGGCAAACCAATATAACGAGAGACATAACTACTCGGGTGCATATTTTTAAGTTGTACCCTCGCTTTTTCTAGCACTGGAATGTTAGGCTAACTGTAGCTACATAGCTTGCATACAACTTTATCTCCAGGTTCCACAGTTTAGATTTCTACTGACCAAATTCTCAAGTATTTCCAAATGGGGCTTTTTAGATTGCTCAGAGTGCAAATCACTCTCCCTGTGATCGAGTTGGGTTGTGAACTCTCTGCCATCACTACCACACGGTTGTGGTTGAATTATTGTCTCATTTCAGCTTAACCTGTATTTCATTTTCAAACAATGAAAGCGATGTTATGACTCATGTCCGTCATACAGTGCATCCTGTTCAGTGGCATAGGCCCACTCAGTAGTATTACGTTTTTTCAAAGTTGAACATTCATTTTTACAATTGAATGTCTTTTTTTTTTTTTCAACAATTAAATTATATGAGCGAATTTAGAATATTCGTTGACAACCCTTGTTTTGGTCTTACTGCCAAGAAGATGCATGCTGGCCTATCTCACACATTGTTGAGTCCTGAGGGGGCAGTCAGTGTCCAGGGACAGGCAGGCTCTACTTCTTAAACCTGTTACTTTTTTTAATGTTATTCTTATAACAATTAAATGATTTCTAACATTGTACTTTTTTTATGTAGATTTTTTACCTGACTTTACCTGACAGAAGGGACAGAGCTAAATCAAAAGTGAAAGCCAAGAGCATTCCTGTGAGATTCCTTCACTTGGCTTAACTGGCCAGACTCCTCAAGTCACATAGCTTTCATTTCAATTGGAACAGGCCTTGCAACTTACAAGGCGTTTTATGCATCTCTGAATTCCCAGAGATATAAAAATTAATATTGTGATTATTTTTATTCAGATGTAGTATTTAGTATCCAAGTTAGGCTCCTAAAAACGGGACCCCTTCCCTATCTCTCTTCTGCATGTCACACGATAATAGGTGGTCGTATATGATCTTCATCCAATGACTGAATTCCCACATTGAGGTCATATGATGACCCCTGAGTAATCTCCATGACAACTGAATGAACTCCATCTGCTAATGAAGACCATAAAAAGCGTATAAGCAGACCTTGAGTTAAGGTTTTCTTTTGACTGTTTTCACAGTCAGAATGAGCTTTCACACTTAAATGGAAAATAGACAGTGAATGATGGTGAAAATAAGAGGAAAGCAAAAACTTGTTTGTCCTTTAATGTTTCTCAGCTAGCGCACAGTCTGTACTGATGGTAAGGACCAGTGCGTGTGTGTATCAGGAATGTAGTGAGGACACCCCGCCTTTTCTGAAATCCACTAGGAGATAAACAGTGTGTTTTGAATAAAACTTTTTAGAGACTCCCTGGATCTACCAATGTCCTTCTCACCTCCCAAAATATAACTTTTCAAATACGCTCAGGAGTTTCCGAATGCCCTTCTCACCTCTGTTAAATTGTCAGAATAAACATTGGCCAGATATGGAACCACCTTTCTCCAACGCGAAGAGGCCAATGTTTTCTCATGATAGTAAAATTAACAGCAGAACTGGAAACCACTCGAGTTAGTCCTTTGTGTCTTTATTTCTTGTTAGTGTTCAGGTTTTCTCCAGCCCTATTTTACTTTACTAAACTTTGGATTCCTGCATTTTCTTTTCCCTCACGATACCATACGTATCACGATACAGAGGCCACAATACGGTACGTATCGCAAGACACAGTTATTAATAAATGCAAATAAAATATCCTTTAACTTTTTAATTTTAAATGGCCTTTTTTGTTGTCGCTTATGCTTTTAGTTTTCTGATGCAGAAATAATATTCTGGTTTCGCTTGACTTCAAGGGGGCGGCTGTGGCTCCTCCAGTGCACATGTCAAATTGTCCCTGGGCAAGATACTGAACCCCAAAATTGCATCGGTATTTGAATGTGAATGTGTATAGAAAGCGCTGTTTGTATAGAAAAGTGTGAACGGGTGAATTTGGCAGTAGTGTAAAGCACTTTAAGTGGTCGATAAGACCTGCCATATTAGTTCTTTTATTTGAAAAAAAAAGTAAATAAAACTGTTTCAACAAACTTAAAAGTGTTGTACTGGCAGTTAAGCCTTCACATGTTTTCAGATTTTTGTGGAGAAACGACAGTTGATCCAAATGCTCAGGTTTCAGAGTACTTGTCTGAGCTGTAACTATGTCTCAAGTGGTGGATAACACCCTCTCTGCAGCTACACTTGGACCTGGGATGCAGAGGGTCTTTCTAGCTAGGTTAGGCAGTAACGGGAAATCAGCCTGGTGCTTCCTCCAGCAACTGTGTGCATCCTCAGTAAGAGCCAATGCCTCTGCCTCTTTGTATTTCTTGAATTCATCCAGTGCCTGATAATGTAGTGACATAGGTTTCCTGTCTTTTGGGAAAATGAAAATTTCTGACCAAATAAATGTGCTAGAGCACAAGTAGAGTCCTTTCTTCTCTTGCAGGGTGGGGAAGAACCACTTTCAGCCCTTTCTTGTTCTGTACATAGTTCTGGTTCTTCTGAAATCAGAACATAAGATTCTATTTATAACCAAGCCCAAATAACATTAATAAATACACAAGATGAGTCATAGTTGTATAATTATGTCATTATATTGTACTGTACAACCACAGAGTTTTCTCATTAAGGTTAATTAACCCTCACCTGAGAAATCTGCAGTGCTTCTGCTGCCACGGTGGTGTAGGTGTCCTGTATTTACACAGATGCATGCACAGAAAGGGTTAGTTGCTCACGAATCTCCTCCCAAGATCCCCGGATACGTCGTTCTTAATGTTCCCTTGTAACTGCAGAGTCTGTTGCTTGGACATGCGTGCTAAGGCACAACTGGGCAGTCGGAACTTATGTCCAACCCCCAACTTCCTCATGTTTTCAAAAATCCAAAACGCTCCCATATCTTTGCCTTCAGTTTTAAGCGGCGGTGGATAGTGTTTTTCCCTGTTTTCATCCATGTTTATTTTGAATTGAGATGTGTGCTGTTTGTGTCTTTTTTTGCCACCTATTGGCTTTATTGTTCACTGCACCGTAGGTGATGTTTCTTTTTCAAAACTGCCATCAAAGCAAGTGATGCCGTATCAATACAGTAGCACCCGTATCAATGCACGCATCAGTAAGGAGTACGTCATAATATATTGCCATTTAGATTTTTTGAACACAGCCCTGCTATGTCAAGCTGTATGCATTTTCATCTTTAGCCCCAGTTTGTAACTCAATGCCAAACGGAATGAGCTCAAGTTTTATTATTTTTGTACTTCAGTAAGTCTTGCTTTGATAGTATTTTGGAAGTTTTATTGTCTAGCCAACGGTATTACTTTCAAGATTTTTCAACGAGCACAGTTAAGGAAAATGAGTGTAGCAGAGTTTTATCTGACAACAACCACAATGAATCGCTGTAGTTTACAGCCACTGACTCCTGCATGCTTACAAAAGATCTTCATGAGCCTTAAGGGTCTAGTCCATCCACCCTGAAGCAAAGTCACCAGATCAGCTGAGCATGCCATTCTCTGATCCTTGTTGCTTGGCAACCGCTGAATTCTGGGGAGTGCCCCTTGCAGGGAGAGTTGCAAGTTAGACTGGCTCCAGTTGAACCTGTTTAAGGTCAACAAAAAGGAAAGCTGTGAGATGACGCTCACAGCTGAATCCCAGCCTACAAAATTAGGCAAGAAAAAAAACTTTACTTCTGCTGTCTGTGATAAGAGTTGATGTCAGATAGTGCTTTACATTCCTAATTTAAGTCCTAGAGAAGTACATTGTCCCCACAGCGTTCTGCTGTAACTGAATTACACAATTAATTTCTTTACTACCAGACAAAGTTACACAGACAAAGTGTCCAGTTCATTTTGTCATTCAAAGATCAACTTTATTCATTTGTTTGATTCCGACCTATTTGTTATATGTTCATTAATTTTGCCTCATTTATTGTTGCTTATTCAGCTTGAATAAACCCTAATTTATCACCAAGTTATGATCTTGTGTATTCTTTCAAAGCAGAGAAAGAGATCCCTGTACTGATAGTTTACTACTCATGATTATTCGAGTGATTCATGTATGTAATCCATTTTCCTTCCATAAAAAGTGGTGCCCCAATTTTCAACATTCAGAAGTGCAGTGTCCACTACAGGTTCATTTATTGGCCTCGTTCATATGCAGTCAAGCTTAAATTGGTTTATTTCAAAAGAGACAGACGGCAATTTAGCGCAATAAAATGAATAGAAAGGCAGAGGGAGCCTGTCATCACAGCCATAGTTGATGCAGGGAACTGGATCAACCCCCACAGGCCACGATTCAATTATTTTTCACAACACAACAAATAATTTTCACATTGTTTTGTATTTTGTAGTGATACATATGCATGGATGCTCACACACATATAGTACATGCATACAAGGAGATCCTGTGTTAGCTGTGGACTAATTATAGAAGGATCAATATAATGTTCTCCCTTACTGCTGTCAGCCATTCTTGGCCTAATGAGAAAGACAGTGAGAAAATGAACATAATGAACTAGGCTCCAGGCTTTGTACACACACAAACTCACACGCATCTGTGGACATCAAAGAGGAAAAACAACAACCTCCAACAAATACATTGAACATCAGACACACCCTCAGCACATTACAGTGTGTGTCATGCTTAACCAACAGTTTTCAGTTATCTTTTCTACTGTACACATGGGATCAAGCTAGACATTTACACACACACACACACACACACACACACACACACACACACACACACACACACACACACACACACACACACACACACACACACACACACACACACACACACACACAGCCCGGAGTTGTGTTTATGATTTTAGTAATTCTTTCTCCAGCCTACACAAGGGTAAAACATACATTATATTTCTCTCTCTAAGACAAACACAGTAATGAATATGATCTCAAAGGGAGAGGAGAGCTGCTCCCCCATGCTGTGTGTGGGAAGTCAGGCTAAGGTTCATTACTGTGTCAACTTTGCCTCACAGTCTGCACTGCCAAACACAGCACAAGAGTTTGTGTGAGTGTAATGTTCTTTCTTGGTCCATCTCCTTGGTCTCTGATTTTTCTAACTGGTTTTCTTACCCTCTAATGCTACAGTAATTTTTCTCCCTATTATTTTACCATAGAGTTTATCTATGCTCATTTAAAAAAGTATCTTTAAAACATTTCTCCTATGCCTGCATTATTCTTTATATTAACCACTGAATCACAGAGTGCTGAAATCACCCAGTAACTCATTGTTTTTGTTTTTTCATCCCCAGACGCTCCTCTCATCAACCTAATTTCTAGCAGCAGCAGGCATCTGTTTTCAGTGAAAAAGTTCTGATAAACCCACTGTACTGTCCACTAAATACGTAGCATCAAACAGCAGACAGACACAGTTAGAGACCAGCAGGTGAACATAGTGGAGCATTTAGCAGACCAAAAAGATCAAAAAGGAGAGAGAATGTTGTAATTAAATTCATCAGGTGGACAAAAACACAGCTCCAAATGAATGCTAATGTTGCTGTGTCAGATGAATATGTAAAAGGATAAGTCTAGTGATATTCTGTTTCTTATCAACAAATCCAGTGAAATCTACACTGAATGTCTCCTACCAACAAGCATTGTGTGTATCAAAACCTATCTTCTTCCTCTTTGCCAAAGGGCTCAATTGTTTCCAAAAATGACTAAAAACACATCAGCGACCCACATTGTTGCACTGAGTCACTGTCACCAGATTTTTTTAAAAGCTATTTTTGTTGACATTTTCTCAAATTGACACCATTGACAGAATGCGGAATTAGCTATTAGCAGTTCATTTTTGAAATATATCCATGGATGAACACACAGCTAATGAACACTAATGAGGAGAACTTAAAAGCAACTTTTGCTTTTAAGTTTCCATCTAATTTTCTAAATGGATTTATGGACATTAATTCATGATGGATTGAAGATACTGATATCCCGTGGAAAACAAAAAAAATATTCATGTTTTTGTTTTCAGATTTGACAGTTATGGCTCTTAACTTCTTATTGTTTTTAGAACACTGGCATGCACCTGACCAGCCTTTGTCTCTCCCTCTGTCTCTCACAGTTTGCAAACCTCTGCATTATAGTATTGGTTATTTGGCAGAATAACACCAGTTTCTCCTCCATTCCCACTTTGGCTTCTTTTTCATCTTAAATAAACACACAGGAAAAAAGTGTTTGTATTTCAATTACGATTTGATTAACCTAAGCAAGAACATTACCAACATTACCACGGCAACTTTATCATATTTCTAATGGCCTGTGGAATAATTACTCAGTCTATTTAGGAAAATGTACTTTTTACCTTAAGCAGAAAAAGTTTGAAGTTGTAATGAGACACTACTGGTTTGTGGAAAGTGCTCTACAAATAAAAGACATAATTACTCTAACACACACTCATTATGAATACATACAGTATGGACAAAAAAGACAGTGACACATTTCTTTATATGTACAGTTGACATTTATAGAGCTAATACAAATCCACTTGGGTACAGTTCATTTATAAAAACTAAACCATAACAACAACAACAACATAAATAGTTCAGAATCCTGATCAGTAAAAATATCTTGGTCCCCTTTCAGCATCGGAGTTGAGGCCAAGACTGAGAGTGACTGTCAATGGTGGTAGAGGATCAATGAATGTTCTATTGCTTTCACAACTGCATCTATCCACTACTAGACTAGAGGTCTTTAACAGACAGGACATTTAGCTCAGCCAAGCTTTGCACAAATAAATTAACTCTTCAGTCGTACACCCAATGTATCCAAAACACCCCCTAGTTTTGAATACATGGGTCGTCTTGAGGGAGCCTGTGAGTATTAAGCCTACAGGAATTTTATTGGCCTGGGCTTTGGTGGGTGTTTCATTATCCCATGATGGTCTAAATGCTGTTTTGGAAACTTTTCCACCCTGACTGAATACAGTTCTGAGGGAATTACTGGATATCAATACTTCGGATTTCAGAGTTTTTTACCCAGGAAAATTACAATATTGTAAAATACTGAATATCAGCATAAACACTGTATAAAAAAAATTAATATCTGCACATCTAAACCCAGAACAGAACAAAGAACTTTGGATATATTTCTAGCCTTTGCTGTCTGGAATACTGGTCTGTACAGTGAAACTCTGGATGTCGACCCTGTTGACCCTTTTGTAGGCAGAAAAGGAAGCTTCCATTTTAACTATAATGACAATACAGACTGAAAAACGTTTTCAAAAATTTAAACCTGAACAAAACCTAAACCTTAAATCTTAAATGCATCAAGGAAAAATATTCAGCTTTAGATCTCTTCCCTTTGAAGCACAATACCACTGAACTCTAGCTTTTGAATATGCAGTTTTCAGTTCAATGCATATTAGTGCCTGGTAACACCAGAAAGAGACACAGCAGCTCCAGTCATGCTGGGAATACACTACATCATGAAATGATCAGATTTAATAGTTACAAGTCCTTACTAATTTTTTATCTAATTTAACATTTCCCTCAAACAATGTAATATGTGACGGAAATACTTGTTTTTTTCTTTTCTTCTTTTTTTTTACAGATCATACCTCGCCCTCATTTTTAAAATATATACCATCATTGTAGCGGTGGGTAGATTAATACAGAGACTTATGATACTACTCATAACTGGCTCTGCAGACAATGTTCTGATGTCATCTTCAGACAAGAGTTCAACATTTAAATCACTTCACGGGCTTGTGAACAAACTTCTTACTGTGTGCTGCCACTAAACCTATGGCTAATTTGCTAGTAGGTCATATATGTTTGGAGCTATTGGGCTGCCATGCTATATTCTTTGTTGGTTTATTACTGTCGTCAGATTACTTATTTTTTTAAGTGTGAGAAAACCATTACAAAGAAAGTATATAACATTGTCTTTGAAAAAAGAAATGACAAAAATATAGCCTTATAGCCTGGCAGTACCAGGCGGGTTTGGGTCTCGGTTTTCGGCTTGTGCAGAACTGCATA
Organism: Xiphias gladius; assembly: GCF_016859285.1. NCBI lineage: Eukaryota > Metazoa > Chordata > Actinopteri > Istiophoriformes > Xiphiidae > Xiphias > Xiphias gladius. The sequence goes on along the minus strand of NC_053400.1, from coordinate 184,928 downwards.
GAGCTTATTTGCATTCACTGTAATTCTATCCAACTAGCGGCTCTAATGAGACTAAAAGTTCTGTAGTGTACTCCCAGTGTTGGTTTTGAACTTTGAATAAATCAGAAAAAAACTTTGAATCTCTAATATTTACAAAAAAAAAGCTCAAATTTACAAATACTGGTTAAAATTTGGTAGACCATTTTATTAACATGTCACTTCCTAAAAGGATTAATATTCCCTTGTGATATATCAAACACTTTCAAGCTAAGGCTTTTTCCTCATAGCTGTCAGCTAATGTTTCAAGTATCAACACTGATGAGGGAGATGTGGGGTTGAGTCCTGTTTGAATACAGTAGCACAGTTCAGATGAGACAGCTGTAATGCTTGTAATATATGAAGTAAGACAGAGTGGGTACACTGAAAGAATAATATGTGTTGGCTTCTGCTAGTGTGGTTTGGTGGAAGTTTGTCAAGAAGTCCATTTAACAAAGATCCTTTCATTGAGTATTAAACTGTTCGCACATGCTGTTAATGTCTGTCGTACTCTTGCTGGGTTTGATCTTGCTGCTGTGTGTCTAAATATGTAAGTATGTCCAAGCATAAGTGAATCCAAGAGTGTATGGGAATGTGTGTTTGTTTTATGTAAGAATAAGGTATGCGCCTTGAAAAAAAAAACAAATGGGTATTTTATTTGATATAGCTTTTGTATTTTTATTTGTTTTTAATGATACATTGATTATTGATCATTAAAATGGTCAGCAATCAGTTAAGGAAATCAGATGATACTGATCTTTTGATCTGACTCTGGGTGACATGTTTCCTAAATTTATGGAATGCTCCTTTAAAAACTTGCTGGCTGAGCAGAAGACAGTGCTGCTTCCAGTTATAAAAACAATTTGACATTTCTGGAGATGCAAGTTTTTCCTCCAAACATCAGCGGTCACCTTCTTTATGTGACTGCGAATGTTTGTACAATACATCCTGTGTCACTGTATGTAACTGTATCTGTGTATGTGTCATGGGATCTGGAGCTGCAGTTCCTCCTCCTCCTCATCCATGTCGCTGGTCAGACCGTCTGGGTTTTCAGGGCTGAAACGAGCTGATCGCATCTTCCCAAAAAGACCAGGACTCTGCTGCTGCCGCCGCAGTCTAAAAGAGAGAGAGAGGGAGAGGGCGAAAGAGAGACAGAGAGAGAAAACGAGGGAGACAGAGAGCAAGAGTGAAAGAGAGAGCTTTGTATTAAAATAACACACATTAGGTGAGCCTACACTCTGATGTAAGTTCACCATCAGACACACACACACACACACACACACACACACACACACACACACACACACACACACACACACACACACACACACACACACACACACACACACACACAATAACAGCCCTAATAGCTTATGTCCTCAATATTGTATCTCATCAGTGAGGTAAATTGACTGGGGTGGGGTACAATAGAGGGGTGCACAGATCAATACTGTATCCTGTTCAGCATTAGAAGTGACTGGACTTAAATACATGGGGAATAGTACACTATACCAACTGACAAAAGCTAAAACAACTGACATCAATTATATCAGATTTAATTATGCTATACCAACACACACGCACAAAAAAAAAGAAAAGAAAGAAAAGATGCTATTTGAAGCCTTTTTAGCTGGACCGGAACAGTGGGGCCAGCCCTACATATGTGAAAATCTGACGCTGACTTACTGAGTGATGAAGTTACACCACTGGTCGGCCGGCCGAGTTTTGGAGTTTCCCCATTGTCCGTTGCTCTTTAAAAATGTTTTTGTTGCTACATTTACTGACATATTCAGAAAAGCACCTAGAGACAGAGGTAGAGGCAAACTTCTTTATTTGTGTCATTCAGTTGTTTTAACAGCAGCTGACACAGATGTGAATGAGCTTGAAAGAACTTTCTCTCTGAATGATAATTTTACAAGTAAATATAGCTGAAATCACAGCAAAGCCGCTGCCTTTAACTCATCTGTATGGTGATTTTGTAAGATGATGCTGGGTTATAAAATCAGGATTATAGCAGTGCAAAACAGTAGCTTGGAAAGGGCACTATTTCATAGTCACTATTTCATACTTGTTCCGTTGTCTGAAACAGAAAAAGAAAAACATGTAAATGAGAACCACTTTACTGGGAATTCAGCTGTATTAAACTACTGTATATGTGAGCACAGACAGTAGGAGAGAAGCAAACAGATAAGGAGCTGAAACAAGCTGAAATATTAAACGATGATGTCATGAGTATTCTAATTAGAGTGTTCGTCATCTAGCAACATTTAGCAACTTGTCCCGCAGGTTTTAGCTACGTCCCATTGAAAGTAGTTGTTGACAGCGGTTCCACACAGTTTTCAACTACATGCTCAGTTTCTCACATTGACAATATGTGGTCCAGACATATACTAGGTTTTGACCTAGTCTTGTTTTTCTTGCTGGCTGACTAAAAGTCAGGATGCTTGGCTGGTTTGAGGCACCAAGGCTTCAGCTCTCTGAAAGGTAGATTGAATCTTAATCCTCTTACATGTCTTCCGTGATCCCTTTCTGTTTTAAGACACTACAAAGATGCCAACTGATTTTTAACCTTGTCTTGACACATCCATGATTGCATCCCTTAGCTCTAACACACAGTGCGTGAAAAAGGCATCAAGCTGACCAAGAACAGATTCTATCTCACATGACCTCAACCTACCGACAGATAGGATAAAAAGCCATAATAATAAAAGATCCTGACATAGACAAGGAGCCCTACTGCAACAAAGAACTGTTCTGATTTCACAGTTTATAACTTTGCACAAATGGAGAAATAAACTAATAAGGAAAACGGGAAGAAGAGGAGAGAAGAAAAAAGTGGAGTTGTTACTCTGCTGTGCCGACTCTCACTGTCAGTTGCTGTCTCAGTTGCTGCCTCAGAGGAAAAGCTTAATTGATTTATCCGTAGAATTCGGACTGAACTGCTGTTTATATAAGGTACAATTTATGATCTTGAATTTAGTAAAACATGTGAGAAGCTACCTCAAAAATAATAACTGAGGCATACCATCAGGAGATAAAACTAGTACACAACTGTTCCTTAACCCAGTGGTTTAACAAAGAAAGAACTCTGGTATATTTCGGTTCACTTTACTTAGGCTGGTGTGTACACTGTCATTCAAATACTGGTGTGGACCAAACAACCAAACCCAGACAGCTTCAAAAAAGGTAGGTCTCATTCTGCTTCCAAGCAGACTGAGACCAGTAAATCCCACCAGTCAATCCCACAGTAATTCTCCTGTACAACACGCGTCTATTTCTTCCCCTATCTACCTGTTTGTCATTATTTATAACATGTTGATTTGGAGTCAAACAATACTAATAAAGCTTATAAATCAGTTATTTCCTTGTGAGCCCCTAGCCACATTAGCAAACGCAAATATACACACAAGAAGGATTCAAGTGCTGCATGACTTCTGCAAAATTTGATTTCCCCATGTGGGTCCATGTTGCAAAGTCAGTCTATATGACTTCATGTTTACAACTCTTGGTTGTAAACTCTTGTCCAGTCTGGACATTGAACATTGTAATAATTCATTGTGAACACGAGCCCCTTCCCCTGAGAGGACTGGAGTGATGTATGACATCCAAATGACATCATATTTGACAGCTGTGAGTGGGAAACAGTACATCAGTGAAACAGCAAGGAAACTAAACAAGAGACTTAACCAACACCAGAAACTGACAAAAACAGCTATCTTTGAACACCAGACCAGATCTACTGACAGCATCCGGAGACAGTTGTTACCATCTTACCCCACCTGTTATCACATAACACCAAGTTCTTCAATTACGTCGTGTGATGACAACTGAGCCATCGCCATGACAACTCAGCAAACAATATCCGCATCACTAGCCTTGATCCTCCACTTTCCTTTTAGTCATCTCTTCATTTTTAGCTGTTTCCTCCACCGCACTATTTATTTCACCTCTGCTACTTTTAATCTTCTCCCTTTCTTTCCCTCCGAATCCCCTCCCTCCTTCCCCCCATTCACTAGCCCTCAGTCTTTCTCTCTCTCTCTCTCTCTCTCTCATTCTCTGTCTACTTTGTAGATACAAATTTGTCAGTCAGCAGGCGAGGTCAGGGTGAGAGCTTTTTCCTTTGAGCCTACAAACACTTAGCAAAACTATAGACATGAATGACCACTAGTCTTCAGAGAGACAGGAAGACAGAGAGAGAGAGATAGTCAGAAGGTAGAATGAAGAGAGAGAGATGCCTGCCATCCATTCGTTACAAACTGTGTTGTGGTCACTCTTTTAGTGAGCAATGAGCAGGATCAATGGCTCTCAGAAACACACCTACAACAGTGCTGCCATGACGCACCAGATCATGTTCCCTACACCACAGATGGAAACATGAGCAACTGCTGATTGAAAGGCAGTGTGTGTGTTTTTGTGTGTCTCAGAGCACTCTGTGGCTGCCAAATAGTTTAATGCATGAAACTAACACTGGTATTATACAAGACAGTAATGTTTGACATATGATCAAGTTATCCCCAATGGACAACTGTGTCACCCTTAGGGCTCGGTCATTTAAAATGGCGTAATTTTGCTTTTTAACGGCTGGTGTGATGTTCATCTGAATGCTCACTGGGTTTTTTAATGGGGGCAAATAAATATATGCCAAAGTTTTGTGTCAAGTTGGTGAACTTTGATATGTGGCTTCACAATGTTGACCAGCAGCAGACTGTCTTAACAGTGCTGGTCTTTAACAGAACAGAGCGCTGGAAAGTCCAAAATGGAGAAAGCTATTGTACCATTGTTGTACCATCTACTTTTATTTAACTTTATTGTAATATTAGCTGCTCCACAAAAGACACATGATTTTTAGACAGTTATGAGACAGGAGTTGATGTTAAAAACGCATCTCTTGAATAAACTGTTTGAACGTATTCTTAGCAATCAAGCTAACAAGCCTTCTATCTGACAGTTAGCAAGCTTGCCATGGAAATGTAAATGTTCAAATTTCCATTCCTCTGAGCACTCTACCTTCACTTCAATTTCAACTGATAGAAACGTAAAGGTTCATCCCTGACCTTGGGAACACATAACTTTGATAAAATATTCCCATGTCCTGAAGAAGGCCATGAGATATGGTCAAAAGCCCTCAGAAAAGCTAGTGTGAACCTTGTGTTGGAATCTTTTATCACAGATACTGAAAAGGGGGTAACTCCAGCAATTTAGCATTACACTTCCTTTAGGTGAGGGAATTCACAAGTGACAGATAGAAATGGTCAAAATTAATGCAGCAGTGGTCACGATATCCTACACACACACACACACACACACACACACACACACACACACACACACACACACACACACACACACACACACACACACACACACACACACACACACTCTGTGTATGCTAACTTATGTCAGTGGCACATGGCATCAAAACATACAAAGATGAAGAAGTGTGTTACAACAGAGCCATCCATCAACATGAAGGATGACCTTTTAACACACTCATATTCAGTAGGTTAACCCACACACACACACACACACACACACACACACACACACACACACACACACACACACACACACACACACACACACACACACACACACACACACACACACACACACACACACACACACACACACACACACACACACACGCACTTGGACGCAAGTTGAGCAGTTTCTGAGAGACTGATTGAAAAAAATCCAGTAATGAAGAAAAGCTTAAGCTAAACACACACAGATTTGTGTCAGTCTCTGAGGCCGTTACCACGCGGACACGCCTGTCACTCCCTCACAGAGCTGAACAACGACTGAGCTCTCAGTTACTATGGTGACCTGCGACTGGGAGCTCTGCGATTGGCTGTTGGGTGCAGGAGCAACAACGTGGAGAAAATGGAGAGAATGCAGAGGGAGAGGCAGAGAGCAAGGGGCTGAGGATTGTGCAAAGCTGATAGAGTGTGAGAGCTAAACTGAGTGACAAGCAATACACACACACAAACGCACACACATACACACAGATCAGAAGAAGCTAATCTCTTCATGGTTGTCCAGGAATGTTTTGGAGTATTTGAGCTGTAGCTAAACATGTTGCCTCTCTTGCTGGACAAGTCAATTTGCATATTGCTTATTGAGATCCAATTACATTGTGGGCACAACTGAAATAACGAGAATGCATTTTAATACCAGGTGTACATGCAAAGACATTATCGCACCGAGGCATCACATCTGTACCAAGTGTGCTGAAGCCTCCATAAAGTCATTCCAATGGATAATGTCAAGTAGAGGTATAATATGGGAAATGCAATCAAATGTGTATCAAGTGTTATTCTGCTTTAAAATAGCAACACATTATACTGCTCAAATCACCTGAATCCTGTGTGAATGTACAAATTAAATGTCAGCTCATGTGAGGAATAATTTCTAAAGAAATCTCTTCTGCTACGTTCAAAATCACCAGTATGTGTGAGTTTATGCATGTTTATATCAACATGTATGAATTCAAGAGAGCTTTTGTGTGTGTGTGTGCCTCACCTTGACTGTAAGTGTTCCAGTTGTACCTGCAGGTTCTCAGTTTGCTCAACCTGCTCATCCAGAGACCTCTGCAGCTTCCTGGTCTGGTTATGAGACTCATCCAACTAGGAAAAAAACAAACAAAAAAAACACACACACACACACACACACACACACACACACACACACACACACACACACACACACACACACACACACACACACACACACACACACACACACTTATTTGTAATTTGCAAACCCCCACTAAATTTTTAATTGAGGCTGATGGCTTCTGTATTGATTATTACATGAAAATGTTGTCTGAGGGGCAGCACAGACCCGTGCCCATTGTTTCACAGGCAAAGACACACCATTTTCGTATTTCAAAGTATTGAAGCACGTTGATGTTCCAAAAAAGCAGTAATTTGATCACATTTGATCCCCAGATAAGAGTGTCAAATGAGGTAACGCTACTCGATGCCGCCAGTGTGTGTTGCACTTAAGACCAAATAGGCAGATCTCCAGTAAGCAACAATGATAACAACTTCTACAAACCAATCAAAGCATTTCAGGATGTTTTCTATTATGTCTGTAACTTCTATGGAAGTAGAATCATGCTATATATGAAGTGACAGGTAATAAATGTTTGTTTTCACTACAGATGAATATGTAGTTTGCTAGTTAGCTAACCAAAATACTAGCTTGGTCAGCCAACTGGTTGCTCTTTAAATAGTTCCCTATAAAATAGTTAATCCAGAGGGCTACTTTCTGTGTTTACTTTCAGAATCTGATAATCGGAGTGTTTGAAATGATTTTTTCAAAATGTAAGTTTATTTGGAAAGCTTTAGTAAGCTTATGCTGCTTGCCCGGATATACATAATATATGTTGTTTTGCCATTGTTGGCTGGATCGCAACAGAGGGGCCAGCCCTATGAACGCGAATGTCTGTGACTGACTGACTGTTACACCATTGGTCAGCCGAATGCCACATGACGTTACACCGTTGGTCGCTGCTCTTTTCAAATTGGCAAAACCAATTTCTATTGCATCATTTTGGACAACCTTAGCTACTTTCCGTAGAAGGGAGTCTCCAGTATTGCCCCGTGAGTGCAAGGTTTGGCCTTCCCTCCGCAGGCACACCTCCCTATGTGTCATTCAACTGATCACAAGGCAGCTGACACAGACGTGAATGAGCTTCCAACTTTTCCTCTGCGCGATCATTTTACAGATAAATATAGCCAAAATCACAGCACAGCTTTTGTCTTTAACTTATGTGTGTGGTGATTTTGTCAGACGACATTGCAGTTATAAAATGAAGATTTTAGCAGTGCAGAGCAACAGCTTGGAAATGGCTTGGACATGACTGCTGGTTAACATGTAGTCTCAATGGGTGGTGTTTCAGTCACTATTTCATACTCGTATCGTTGTCTGACAACAGAAACAGAAAGACATGTAAAAGAGAACAGTTTTATTGGGAATTCAGCTGTATTAAATTACTGTATATATGAGCTCAGAGAGTAGAAGAGAAACAAAACAGATAAAGGGCGGATCCGCCATATACAAGGTTTTGACCTACTCTTGTTTTGTTATATGTTTGCATTGTTTCGTGATTCCTGAATTTGTCTTTAGCTGTCTAACTGTTAGTTGGAATATGTCCCTAAGTTTTGGATTGGTGGAACAGACAGAAGCAAGGGATTTTTTGAATACGTGAACAGCATGAAGGTTTCTGTTATGCATTTTGACCTATTCATATACAAATACATGTACAGCCATGTTCCTACCTCATCCTCGGCTTGTCCTAACTCTTTCTTAAGCTCCTCCACCCTAAGTCGTAGCTTTTTGACTTCAGCCTCATGACTTTCCACTCTCCGGTTGGCGTGGGCAAGCTCTGCCGTCTTCTCCTGGAACTGCTTCTTCAGCTTAGCGTGAATGTGGCGAAGGTCAGCCAGCTCCTGAGGACACAGCAGACAGACAGAGAGGACAGGCTTAGGTTTAAACAGGTTTCCATATTCACATCTCATTTGCTACTGACAAATATTAGCTGATTGATCATTTCATCAATCGGTTTATTGTTAAAATCATTTTGAAGTAAAAAAAACAAAATCCCTAATGTGAGGATATAAATATGGACAATGAATTGAAAGATCAAATATTCAGTTATGTAAACTGAATATAAACTTCTTATGTAAAAGATTTTTTTTTTTAAACCATTAGTAACAGAAATAATATTTTATTAAATGGTAAACAGACTGTAATTATACAGCGCTTTTCTAGTATTATCTACCACTCACAGCGCTTTACACTACTGCCACATTCACCCATTCACACAGCACTCTTTTTCTATACATACTGCACTTTCTACATACACTCACACTCACTCACACCAATGATACAGTATCTTGGCCAATGATCAGTATCTTGCCCAAGGAAACTTTGAAATGTGGACTGGAGGAGCCAGGGGTTGAACCACCGACCTTCCAGTTAGTGGATGACCCGCTCTGCCTCCTGAGCCTTAGCTGCCCCAAGAAGTTTTATTAGCAAAACTGCATCCCAACAAATGATACTCACTACGATATGTCAGTTAGATCCTGAATGATACTGGATATTTGAGGTGGGTAACAATGTTGAAAAATTTGGTAATGATATATCAGCCAATATTAGCTTTTTAAGCATAAATACATGACATAAACAACCAAGGCCATGGCTCAGAGCTGAAATGATCTGAATTTGATGTTTCCTTATGGTTTTGGGGTGTGGAGTAAAAGGAAATACCATAGATATATCAATTTTTTGGTTTTGTTTTTGTCTAAAGCACAGACCAACTGGATTTCCTCAGGAAAAGCAAACAACAACTGTTGAAATCATCACCTTAGACTGGGACCAGAATCTGCTGATAGTATGAAAGTGGCCCTGCATTAATTTAATAACTTCAAAAAGTCAATTTACTGTCAAGTTACTCATAATTGTGGCCATCAAGGAATTGTAAGCGAGACATGTACTGAGTGGGAAATTTTACAATTGAAAAATAAATTTGCTAGTGCTCTCTGTTGGAAAAATAAATGGGAACAAACACATCTTTGGCATATCTGTACTGGCAGTACTTGGTACTTGTCAATGGACAAACACACCTATACAGACAAATTTGACCATTATTAATGAGTATGGCTAGTGACCTGTGCCATACGCCTGAACAAATAATGATAGTGCCCAGCTAGGCCCAGATGAAGTGCTGTTGGCACTCTTACAGTGTGTTCAGACAGAATGCAAAGGTAATTTTAGGGGTAGTGTCATTGCATACAAATTCAATGGAAAGATGCATTTAGACGTGAATTCCCACGGGGCGGCAGAGGTATTGCAAGATTTCCTGACTATAGCTACAAGGGGGTAACGGCCTCTAAATGGAAATGTCTGAGGGATTAAAGGTTAAGCATGTTGTCATTGTAAACTGAATATATTTATGTTTTGAACTGTTGGTTGGACAGAAAAAGTAATCTGGAGATGACAGATTGGACTCTGGGAAATATTTCATTATTTTAAACAATTAACTCAGTAATTGAAAACGATAATTGACAGATCAATCAGTAATAAAAATAATCATTTGTGTCTATGGAGCCATAGTGTGCTCAAAATTATATTGAAAAAATATATTAATATTAAATAAATATGACATGAATGAGACATAGAATCTTATGAATAAATAGAGTATAATATATAGTTGGCTTATAGTCATTAGTAGTTTTTTTCCCCCACATTTTCTTCCCATATCCTTCTGCACAGCTTTATCAACCGATAGATAGCTTCATTGAAGTTTCTTCTACTTGGCTGACAGGACATCCCAAAATATCCACTTTCTGATAAACGTGTGCATGAGAACAAAGACCATCATGATTCATCACCAGTTAGCCAAATTAAAAAACATTTCTAACAATTATAGTACATATTAGATTATGTAGAAATCCAAGCCAGGAAAACAAGGTCAATACTTTTTTTCCTCACGACCAAAATGAAAAATACAGTGATACAGTGCTCTGGAGTGAAACCAAAAATAGATTGATCCAAAAGAAAAAAGGTGGTAGACAGACACAGACAGATGCACAGACCTAGCTGCTGTCCCTGGCCTGGTATCGGTCAGACAAAAAGGTCTGATAAATGAAGCAGGTTTCTACTGTAAACTTTAAAGCAGTCATGCAGGCCAGAAACCTCAATAGTCCCTGCAGTTTCATCATTTGTAATGAATGTCTAAGAGGGCAGTGGGAGAGGGAAGAAACAGGAGGGAGGGAGCGGGGAGGAGAACAAGATGAATGAGAGGAGGGTGAGAAGCTGGGAGTCCCTGACTCTATTAAGCGTGATGGATTACTGAATGATCTATGAACTTGAATGTGTGTATACCTCCGTACATACAGTATGTATGTGGGTGAATGGTTGCATGAGTGTGGGAATGCAAGTTTCTTATGCATGTCTGTATTAACACTCTATGTGTTTTTGTATTTCTGCCAATTCTGTCTGTGCTCACACACAAAAGCACAATAATGTGTATGTGTATGTATGTGTGTGTGTGAGAGAGTTTGTGCGTGAGAGTGTGTGTATGTGTGTGTGTGTGTGCGTTTTACCGCCACACTGCCTGTTAAATGTTTCTCCTTGACTGGAGAGACCCTGAAGTCTGCCACTACATCTGTTCCACTAAAATAAAGACACACAAATAAACTACAGGCTTATACCGAGACATTTTAATGTGAGGGAAAAAAACACTGGAAATGTGGAAATACCTGATGTACATAAGGAACACACTTGCAAATTCCTGGATCCATACCCACACAAAGATTCACTATAATTTTCCCTAGCCCTTCTGCCATACTGAATTTAGGATTAATTTAGACAGTAAAGTTTGGCAGACAGTAATTTGTGAAACACAACACTGGCCAATAGGTAGGCTATGATTACAATCACCTCACTAGACAGAAGAAAATGAATCTTGTCATCCATACAGAAAAGAAAAACAAAAACAAAAAAATGTTAATGAGATGGTGGATGGAAAGATGAGGGCAACAAGAATCTAATCTAATCTAAAAGAATTTCATCAATCAGAGTAAGTTGAACTTGTGTTGCTCTACACAATGACCTGGGGCCAGGTTAACACAGATAATAGCACAGAACAAATAGTCAGATGTCAGACAGATGTCTACATTCATCTGTTGCACCAAATTTTTTGGTTTAGTTGACAATCTTAAGTAGTACTAATTTTCCATGAATTCTGGGTAAATTAACACCTTTTTCAGCCTGAAAAACATGGCAGCACATTGTTACAAAAACGTTTTACTGTGAAAATTCAACTATCATTGTAAGTTTACAAAAAACTTTGTAGTATAAAATCTGAGTGCAGTGCAGACCTGTAGCAGAGCTGTGAACCTGTGTCTTTTTAAATTGGCAGGACCCTACCTCTGTTAACTCGACAGTAAAGGGTCACGATGGTATCCTTTGGCAAACAAAAGCAAGTGACGATGACCTCACTACTGTATTTTTCCAACAGGGTACTGCGCTCTCTAAATATTCCCTTTCCCTTGTCATTACTCACTCTACAACATTAATAGCAAACCACAAATAATGAATGATTTTTTTTTTTTTTTTAGTGACACTCACCAGCAAGTGTTACTGATTGTTACCATGGGAACATGGCTCTTACTTCAGAGTTAGTCTGGGGGTTGGCTGGCTTACTTTTTAGGGTTAAAATAAGTTACTCTTTATTTTTTACAATTTTCTGATTATTTCTCCTGCTTGCACAGGTGAAGTCAATGCTTCAATCCCATTTGTAAACAAAAACATTCTTAAACTGATATTAGTGAAAATGACAGACAACATCTAGATCAAAAGACAAATGATTTGAATCTTTCACCACCACACAATGTATGTTGTTATCTTCTGACTGTCAACACCAACAAATTCAGTCCAACTTGATCATATCTGTCATCATGCACAAATAATACTCAGTAATCTTAACATGTGTCCCCACCTTATGGGGATACACTTTACATATGTTTACATCACCACCATGTGCCAGGTAACATATAAATGCTGGGAAACTTGAAAGACAAAACAAGTCCTAACAAAGATGGATTTTTGTATATCAGTTAAACACAACATGAGAAACTGGCAATCATCCTCTTTCTTCCTTTTTTATCTACTATAGCTTGCTTGAGTGTTACCTCACAGAAAACTGTTATCTCATTAGTTGGGCAATGAAATTTCACCAATAAACACAGTCAACTTGAACTCTGAGTGAAGCAGCATGGTGTGAAATCCCATTAGGGTACAACACCCAGTGTAGCACAGCTGTGATTTTCAATATCTTCACTCTCTCAATAGAAAAAATAAGGGCTCATTGATCATGGCATCATTTTTGCTAACCATTTTTGTTGATACAATCCCTGCCCCTGCAACAACACATCCAAGCTCTTTGTGAGACAGAATTGGATGGACCCACCAAAGCTCCTTTTTAGAGGAAATGGGCTGGCAAAGATTGGGATGTTATGCAAAATTTTGTTGTAGAAAAAAAGAACTGTTTACTGTTATTCAAATGAAGTGAAAATAGATTGAATACAATGGTGCTTCCATTGTCTCCTTCCTACCTCTGGATGGTCAGCGGATCCGGCGGCGAGGTGGTGCTAGTCCGTTACTGTCTGTCATTGACCCTCCATTGGAATTAATGACTTCTGATCACAAATAATGCATGTTTTTAATGTGGTATAATGGTATAGGTTCATTTAAGCAGCACCTCTAAAAGGAACAACTGGCTGCACTCTGGCCCCTGTGGTTTAATTAGTCACATTTTGGGCTAACCATGTTTACCCTGCAAAAGTAGGACAGAGCTATCCTTATGCTCTATGCTAAAAAGAAATTTAACAGATTTCCTACAATTTCAACTGGATAAAGGAAGCCTTATGGATTTACTTGGGACTTCTGGGACTTCTTCTGTGCCAACACTCTTGTCAAGACAGAGAATAATAAAGAGGAACACACTGTTGTCTTGGGTTTTTTTTTCATTCAATCTTGCAGTCACCAGCACATGTCCCTGCATGAGATTAAGCCATGTTATATGCAGCAATGTAAAATGGCAAGCCGAAAAATGTCCTCCTCAGCTGTAACATTAAGTGACAAGAAATAACACATAATGCAGGATTGTACTGTATATCAGTACAATGCATTGGTCTAGCTCCTGCGAGAGACGATGAACTAGGGTAAAAATGTATAGAGGTTACTTGGGCTCTACATATACTGGATTTTTGGGGCTGATGCCAAGACCAATTGTAGGGAGTAAAAAATTCCAATAGATATATCAGACGATATTTTTTATATATATATACATATATAAATATATTGTATGTTAGAGTTATATTGAAAAGGGAAAATTTTGGGGTCGCTGTTTATTTTCCAACAATGTATTTCGCAAACTGGTTAACAACTTACTGTGAAGACACTGCATGACTCCGCACCACTGTCTGCTCAGCTGTGATGGTACTCTGCCACATGTGCTGCAGACAGTGCTGAGTGTATTGTAAACAAAGTCGGAGCTACTGTACGAACTTTGTGATGACAGCATTTCTAAATTACCCCAAGCATCTTTTTCCGCATTATGTTCTGTAAAAAAAGGTTTTCATATTGACGCATATCGGCGAACATATACGCCAATACTGGTATATTTCTTATAGGCCAATATTGGCCAGTAAAATCAGCTGAGAGATAAATCATTTGGGCTCTGGAGGTTACACCATTGGTCGGTCAGCTAAGTGTTGGAGATCCCTCATTGGCCATTGCTCTTTCAAAATGAAATGGCACAAACAGTTTCTATTACGTTATCAGGGGTGTGTTTAGAGACATTGTTGCCAAATTAGCGCCTTTGTAGCTAGATTTACTGACTTTTCACGCCCCTTTAGCAATTTTTCTTCACAAAAGCACCTAGCAACAAATCTAGCAACTTTTTGGACACACCTTATCTACTTCCCGTAGAAAACAGTCGCCAGTATTGCCCCTTGAGCGCAATTGCGGGCTTTCCCTCTGCAGGCACACTTCTCTGGTCTCATTCAATTGACCGATGTGAATGAGCCTCTAACTTTCTCTCTGAGCAATCATTTTACAGGTAAATATAGCCAAAATCACAACACAGCTGTTGTTTTTAACTTATCTGTATGGTGATTTTGTCAGAGGACATTGCAGTTATAAAATGAAGATTTTAGCAGTGCAGAGCAACAGATTGGAAATGGCTTGGACGTGACTGCTGGTTAACATGTAGTCTTAATTGGCCGTGTTTGAGTCACTATTTCATACTTGTTCCATTGTCTGACAACAGAAACAGAAAAACATGTAAATAACAGCTTTACTGGGAACTCGGCTGTATTAAATGACTGTATATGTGAGCACAGAGAGTAGGAGAGTAGCAAACAGATAAAGGGCAGTCCAGCCATATACTACGTTTTGACCTAGTCTTGTTTTTCACCCTGTTGTTGTGTGTGTTTGTATGTTTGTGTGTGTCTGTGTGTGTTCCTTGTTCTTACATCCCGGTGGGGACTTTAACCTGAATGCACACTAACCCATGAGGACTCATGTCACCATGGGGACAAAAAATGAGGTCCCCATGGGTAGAGACTGTTTTTTGTGGGTTAAGACTTGGTTTTAGAGCAAAGACAGAAGTACAAGTTTGTTTGTGTGATTGTGATTGTGTGTGTGTGTGTGTGTCTGTACTGGTAACTGCAGCATCAAATAAACCTGATAACTTCATAAATAACCCTTTGGGGCTGCTGGTAATGGAAGCCATTTACAAACACCTACACACATACTAGCTAGTGCATGGCTGTGCCACCCACCCTGCTGCTAATAGGGCCATTTGAAGAGAGACATCACCTCACAGAAACACACACGCACGTGCGCACACACATGCACGTGCATCCTGTCCTTGCCCAGACTATCACGACAAGATGACCTCAGTTCTTTACCAGATAACAATTCCACAGTTATTAAAGTAACTTTTGAAAGTAACACAGACATCACCGGCCATCATTTTGCATTACATATGACTACAATCTGATTATCCTGCATGTTGGGTAAACAACCCCACCTAGTGACGATAGGTGTCATAACAACAAATCTACTTATATTTAATTGCATTTCCAGGTATTTTATTATTCTATTACAAATATGTATTACAGAATATTATATTATTCTATTTGAATTTACTTTATTTTCCCTTTTTATTGTGTTTTTGAATGTTGTTTTCATGTATTTCTTTGCCTTATGTAAAGCACTTGCCTTGTCTTTGCAGTATATGATTAACATCAAGCAACTCATTTAAAGGTACTGTGAAACATGTTACGATATGTGGATTAACAGTGAAGGTGCATCTGTATTGCAACGGTAGAAACAGCCTTTACACTTGGTTTTTAGCTCAACTCTGATTTTCTAACAGACTAAATGGCAGACTCATTAATATATACCCAAAGGCCTAAAGGAACCTCAAATGACTCCATCAATCAATTATGGTGTCAGGAGATCTGTACACAGTTATCACCTATTATGTTTGCAATAAAGTGAATGACTCACATCCCTTTGCCTATATCTCAAAGTCAGGCAGAGCACTCTTTTGTAAGGCTCTGTTTGGGATTTGGTTGTGTAAAAAACAGATTAGAAAAAAAAGATTAAAAATTTTCAGATGTATCTTCTTGTGTTGATTAGAGGTCAAAAAATTAGTTGGTTAATCAAATAGTCAAATCAACAGAAAATTAATAGGTAACTATTAATTGGCTATTATTGTAAACTATGTTGATAATAAATTAATCATCCCAGTGATTTTTCAAGCAAAAGGGACAAACATTCCTTGGTTCCAGCTTCTCAAATTAAAGGTTTTGAGCTTAGGAGACAGTAAAATGAGGATCTTCGGATTTTGTACTGACTGTCGGAGAAAGTAGGGAATCTGAAGACACTGCCTTGTGCCAAGGGTAATAAGAATGGCTATTTTTCTGTGTTTTCTGACATGTTTTAGACTGAATGATTCATCAATTAATTGTGAATATAAGAATTAATTGTAGCTCTAATTATGACATAATTTAATCTAGGTATTTTCTTTTTGTCATAAATAGGTATATAAACTTGAGTCCTGTTGGCTGGTAGGCTATAGTCAAGTCTGTCATCTTCCCTGAGTTTAAGGCCTTAATGTAAGCGGATTTTAAAAAAACATTGTTTCTTACAACTGGGGTCTTATTTCCATAGTTTTGGTCATCATTTCAACCAGTTAGGATAACCATGACAAATGTATATAATGAACATTTTGGTTAATTATTTTAACGTTCACTGTTGTTTTTTCTTCCAAATAATTTTGACTATCTTGGGAGTTTGTTTACAACCTTCCTGATAATTAGACTGCTTATATCGCTTGCCCTGTCTGACTTCTTTTCAGTGATGTCACCATGTTCCCAGACAACATCCAGGTCTGGGTCACGGTAGCAGCAGTTAATATTATGGGAATTTAACATGCCAGTCCCATGTTTAAATAAGAACCCTGGTCACTTTTACATAAAAGTCACAACAACAGTCTTACAAAGTCGGACATAGTAACATTTCGATAACACTTTCAACTAGGGGTGGACCGTATAAAAGTTATTGAAAGTACGTGAAAGTATGTGGTAACGTACTGACCAGTAGAGCCCTTACAGATCTAAAGTGGAAATTCCATAACTACCCCATGCGGAGGCAGCAATGCACTAAATCTTGCCTAGTCTGCCGGAAAGAAGAAGAAGAAAACTGCTTTTATACAGCCTGTTCAAGGCGGGAATGTTACATCTTTATTATACCTCAGTTACTAGGTACGAACAGAGAATGGGAGAACCTTGTTGTTCCTCCTTTAAGCTGGTAGCAGAGGTAGTCTCAGAACTGGATCAATAGCTGTGTAAAAGGGAGAGCCAGCGTGGCAGGACAATTTAAAGGCTATCTAAAAATCACACACTCTGGCAGCATTATGCCAGCTTTACTTCGTCTATAATCGCCTGAATAACGTGAGAGCAAATGCTGCTTTGTTTGGAAATGAATAATTGGCTAAAAGTGCTGCAGTAAACGAAGAGGAGGAGGAGGAGTTGTTAAAAAAGGACTGGTGTAATTTCCATTATATGGACATGGCTCAGGTTTAAAAAGTCAGACAGCAAGCAGAAAACGTGAATCTGCAAATTATGTTGGACGAGAGTTCAGTGGTTTTAAGAAAAACGAATATAGCGGGATCTTCCGTATACCATTACAATCTGTTCATCAAATTAAACCGTGATATAAATTTTAGGCCATACCACCCAACCCTATTTTTAACAAAACAGGAGTCTGAATTTAAATTCATCAGGTTATGGTAAAGGCTGCAGCAGCACAAGATGAAACATGCAAGAGAGAAATTAATTTATTTCCTCAATCTTCGTCTCATGCACAAAGAAAATAAAATCAGTTTAATAACACTGAAAGAGACCATTTTAAGTTGTTGAGATGTTTCTTCTCATATCAAGTCAGTCTATAAAAACTACTTTCCTCTTGCAGTGAGACCGGAGTAGCACTGGTTAAAAAACCCTCTTACAACCACAGCAATAATAAGATAATAACAGTCTCTCATTATATTTTAATTTTTTAGTCTTGCCAACTGCATGGACGAATAAATGAAGATCCAAGAAAACATATACCACAGCATGTGAGCTACAGTAATTATCCCTCATTCTAGATGCTCTGACTGTAAGACATGATAATATGGCGGCAACCACTGACAGAAATACAATCGGCAATGGGAAACGTCTGGGTGATATGTAAGAGTTTTTTTTCTACACTTTCATTGCTTCAAAACTCAAGACAGCAAAAAATAGCAAATGTTCCTACTGTCATTGACAGTGAAAATTAAGCATTGTCACTGTCAGCATAGCAAAGCTTCCCTATTACCAACCGCATATGGGCACACAGACAGATACACAGAGAGAGTTACTGAGAAAAAAGGTATAATGGTTAGATGTATCTTGATATACACAAACACATACAGATGGAGGGGTCATGCAAGTACTGCTCTGTTTGTGTGTGTGTGTGTGTGTGTGTGTGTGTGTGTGTGTGTGTGTTTGTGTGTGTGTGTGTGTGTGTTTTGCATTAGCAGTATCATAAGACACAGGGGACTCTGCTATCTTTGTGAGGAAATCATTGACGTAATGCATTTCACCCCCCCTTACCCTACCTTAACCATCACAACTAAATGCCTAACCCCGACACTTATTCTAACCCTAACCTAAACCTGATTCTAACCTGAATCTTAAAAAAACAAGTCTCAACCTTCTAACAACCACGTGAAGGTGTGAGGACTGGCCAAAATGTCCTCACTTTCACAAAATGTCCTCACTCTCAACGTTCAAAACTCAAACTGGTTCTCACAAAGTTAGAAGAACAAGTACACAAACACAAAATACAAATTTCTGCTCTCTCTCACCCCATTACTCTCCCAGGGTGTGTGTGTGACGGTGAACATCAATTTGTAGTAGTGATGCCCAAAGCCCTGGCTACAGTTGAAGATGATTCTACTATCAGTCAACCTGTGTGCATATGTGTGCTGCCAGTGTCTTCATCACTTGCCCTGTTTCTCATTCTCTGTCTGGATCAATACCATAGTTTCAACACTACACACAAAATACAATGACTTTGTCTTTTTAAAAACACACGCACACACGCACACGCAAGCACACACACACACACACACACACACACACACACACACACACACACACACTCACTCACTCACTCACTCACTCACTCACTCACTCACTCACTCACTCACTCACTCACTCACTCACTCACTCACTCACTCACTCACTCACTCACTCACTCACTCACTCGCTCACACAGACACACACACAGACACAGCTGACAGTGTTCTGGAAAGCGAAGGTCAGGGTAAAAACTCCTAACATATAAAGAGACGTCATCAGTGTGTATGTACTGGTGTAGAAAGAAAATGATGTACAAACTCTGAAGTCCATTTCTGTTTCATTGCTACCTGCTAAATTGCTAAACTATGAGAATAAGACCAAAGTTGTAATAAAATGGAATTTTCCTTTCATAACTTAATAGTTAGCTTAATAGAAAAACTGAATTAAAGATAGCAAGAGAAGAGGGCAGATGTTGCTGGTGGAAAAAAAAATTCTGTTTAGCATGGTGAAAGCACTGGGATGTCTAAGAGAAGTCTTGCTCACCTTGTTTCTCTCGAATAGCTCGCTCTGGATGGCCTTGAGGTCTGAGTCGAGTGCGGAGGCGGCCTGCCGGCGTTTCTTGGCTAGTTGCTCCTCCAGGTCTTCAGCCTGAGCCCTCAGCTTCTTGTTGTCCCTCTCCAAGGCCAGTTTCTCAGTTTCCAAACGCTCCCTGCGCCCCCACTCTGCAGCATTTTCAACCTGCAGCCTCTCCATCTGAAGGAGATACAAAGAGACAGAGAGCAGAAAGGAAGACGCTGAAATGATAGACTGAAATGATAAATGTACCAATCAATGCTGGTGGTAATATAAAGGTTAGTAAAGGGGTTGTGTTCCCTCAAACACCATCTCCAGTGGAGCTGCTCAGTGATAACCAGTGCAAACCTGTAGTTATACAGGACCATTCCTGGTGTAAATGTTTGTAATAGCATAATAAACTAACTTAACCTTAAATGTTGTGGGGAGGCAAAAGCATTGCTGCACAAATCTCTTCGATTTGAAAGTCACGTCTGATGCAATTCTGACCACACCCAACATCAGACATGAGTGTAGGTAGGTGTGGTCTTCTGCACCCCACAAGTGCTCGATAAGTATATATAATGTTATTTTGCTGTGTCTCTTTACTTAATAAGAGACCACCACTGTGAAATCACTGTTTTTACATTCATTCAGTCATAGAGAGCAGTAATCACTGTGAGCAGAAGGTTTGCATTTTAATCACTTGGTTAGATGTCACTCTGCCAGCATCAGAAACATACAGGGGAAAACACAAATGGCCAGTCACACATTAGCTACATTGTAGCCTGCAGTGTAACCTTGGAACCTATGTAAAGCGTAGCACCTTAACACAGAAGTATAAATCCAACTTAAAGTTTATTTTAAACAAAGAATTTTTTGGCATTTCTTGTCAAGACAACAACAAAGGTCCTCAGCTGGATTCACCTCAGGCATGTTGTTGTTCATGGTTGGCACTTTTAAGCCCTAAGCATTCAGAGCGTCCCATGGATCATTATTATATTCCTGACAAAGCATGATAAAGGGGAGCAGACCAAACAAAAATAAGGACTTATATCAATGAACTTTTTACAGGTACAAAAAGAAAAAGAAAAAAAAAAAAAACTGCCAGTGATTGTAGTTAAAAACCATGCAGAGGTTATGTGATTAAATGCAGGGCAGAAGTGTTTTATAGTTTGACAAACTGTTCCTGTTCCTGTTCCGTACTGTATATTCAGTAAGTGCTATACTTTGCAACCACTAAAAATTAACTGTCATAAAACCCCTAGTCTGCTGTACTTACATACCTAGATGTGCTATGCTTTTGTACAATAGTGCTGTTTTGCACAAGGAGAAGACAGATCATATAGCAACCACTAGATGACAGCCTAAGCAAGCTTTTAAGAATGGGTGTAGTTAAGCAGTAAAGCAGTAGATTGTTGAAAATGGCAATATAGTTTCCTCAAATAAAGGTAAAAAGAATCCAGTTAGATGATTCAAAAGTGAAATTACGAAAAATTATTGTTTTGAAAAACAGATGGCAACAAATGACACAGAATAAAGCTAAAAATGTGAGGTGCTGACATTTTGTCTGTTACTGCCCACTCTCCTTCCATCACCCCATCCTCCCATTCTTTCTTCTGCCATGCTGTTGTTAACTAGTCCTATGCCTCTTTCTCTGCTCTCCTGTCTCCTAACCTCAGCTCGTAGTTCAGCTAGTTTCTTGTCCATACTGGTTCGGGCTCCCAATTCATCCTCCAGGTCTTCAGATATGCGGCCCAGCTCATCCTGGTGCATTTCCTTTAGCAGATTCAGCTAGATGGTGTTTGGAAGAGGGGGGAAAAAGACAAAATGTCAAAGGGCTGGATGTTGTATCTTGCCCTGCATTGTTAATGGTTTTCAAAAGACACCGCAAGACCAATGCAATCCAGCAATATTAAGACATTTGAAATTCCCCTTCCTTCTCCTGTTTTTAAACTCTACAAAGACAGCTGCATATAAGTGCTAGACTAAAGGTGCAAGGATCCACATTAATATCCTTTTAAGTAAATTAGTTGCTGCTTATTAAATGCACAGATAGTATGTATAATGTGCATATCATGACCTATCAAGGAAACTGACAGGTCATATTACAACAGTGAAGGGTAACATTAATCCAGCTTTTCAAGCACTCTTAACATTTCTCATACATTTGCAATATATGCTTTAAGTTGATACAGATCTTGCTGAAAATAACACAGCTGAACAAGGAACTACGGAAGCTACTGAATCTTAAATTGTAATTTTTTGATTTAAAACGGGCATGTACATATTCTTCCAAATACTTTGTTAACCAATGATGAATCTGAGACACCATCAGAGACTACTTAGACTGAAATGTAAATGGATTTTCTATATAAGGACATTACGCTCAGAGGATCCGAATGAAGAGTTTACTCATATGTTTTCTGTAATGTCTCATTCACATCTGTTTGGGACCGGTACATTACTGTTACTAACAGACATGTAACCGTTTTTGTTCTTTTTTTGTACATTATTTGCCCATACATGTACTCTCTATATATTTATTCAGTTCATGGATAGCCCCTTTTTCAGCCACTTGGGGGCAGCAGCTACAAGCTGTAAACACAAATTCTGACACATTATCATCTTAGCAGCATTTATTTGGAGTTGTTGATCTGATCGATGTAATGATGTAATATTTACTCTCTTCTCACTCTGGTTTGCTCTCCACCAATTCCTGAGAAAAATACCTGGCTCATATTTTCACCTTTTGAATATATAGTAAAAAAATCCTTTTTCTGCATCTAATGACACATTCTTTTTTTTTTCCTCTGTCATGGGACTGGCTACATCACTTTAACCTACCTCCTTAGAAGCATGCAAACATTTTCACATTGCTTACTGTACTCTGAAACTGAAAACACCAGAATGCAAAAAATTCAACAATTATTGTTAAGTATTGATACTACAAAGTCGTAATAATGGTTATGCTGTGATGATGAAATGAAACAACTTCAGTGCTCACTTTAGACATACATGATACTTGGGAAAATGCATCAAAAACTCTTTTTTTTTTTAAAAAACATAAAAATTTATCATTCAATATCTCACAGCAGCTATCCTTCAAACTTTGTTATTGCTTGACATTTAGCATGATTTATAAATTTGTAAGAAAAGATGTCCACTTTTCCTTCTTAAAATGGGGCCAATTCTGGAACAAAACATCTTTTGTGATCTTAAAATATCTGGGACAACAAGTGAGTAGATAAGCATTACCCAATCTGTTTTACCATCCCTTTTCATTCCTTCTTGTTCTTTTCTGATCATTTCATCCCTGCCTGTGTCTCATCTGCCTCCTCTCCACTCTTAGCCTTTCACCCTATCCTGCTTTCATCTTCATCTCTTCTACATTGCTTATCTTCAAAACCCCCATCGTCACCATCTACACTCCTCTCATATCCTCTGACCCAAACGGATTTTGTTATTCTGTGAGCCTTTCCATGAGACCTGTGTTTGCCTTTTTTGTGAAATATCAGAAAACTGCACTAATGGTTTTACACATATATTAATTCATTTTGCACACCCGCCTAGGGTAAGATACTCTATATAGCTTTCTAAATAGATTTTTTTCTACTTATCTGTATCCTATCCCTACGAAATTCTCTGGTCTGTTTCTTGTGCTACTATAACGCTAAAG
This sequence comes from Xiphias gladius, assembly GCF_016859285.1. Classification (NCBI taxonomy): domain Eukaryota; kingdom Metazoa; phylum Chordata; class Actinopteri; order Istiophoriformes; family Xiphiidae; genus Xiphias; species Xiphias gladius. The sequence continues at coordinate 161,483 of NC_053400.1, read as the reverse complement.
TTTCCCTCCTGGCAATCAATAAACTCCTGTCTTGTCTTGTCTTTTCCGAACTAAACAGTCCTTCTTTTTATCTTCAGTTTGAACAAAGTGCTTACAGTCAAAGACATTTTCCACCAACAGCAGCATTTCAGAGGTGTGTTTCACCTGAGAAAGGTCACCTGCTTAGTGTTCCACTACACTGTGGTTTATGTCTGTGCTAACTGCTGTTGTTGACCTGAGGTGTACACAGTCTTGTGACCAATATATGTAGTCACTAGGCACTCATCACCTGCCAGCAATCTTCCCACACTGGCTCCCTATTTACAATTCAATAACCATTGGAAAACCATGGACAACTGGAACATATCTTTTTCTGCTGTATGATTCTGGAAAACCAAAAACGTACATTAAAAAGGCACTGACATTCAGGCCTCTGTGTTTAATGAGTTGCCTTCACGCTGCCAGCTGCAACTACAGTTTTAGGCTTCATACATATTTGTTTAAGAAATGCCTTCCAAATACCTGAGACAAATAAAATCCAACTAAACTAACTGAATCAAAACCAAAGTCCAGCTGCTGATGGATGAAAACCATCTCTCTCCATTGCCACAAGCTGCACAAGTAGCCCTAATTACAAACAAATATGTTAAGTAAAAAGCATCTGGTCGCAGCTGTGGAGGAGGTTAACCCATTTTAGATACACTCAGCTTTGTCTGGAAGGATACCTTGCTTGCGGGTGGTTTTGGAGCTTGTTTTGTTTTTCACTCTGTGGTCAGCTGTGTTTCATCAGAGGGCAGAGGTTTAAAGAATTTGAGAGTCTGTGATGTGCAATTTGAGAATCTTGTGCAGCACAGCTTAACGTAAAGCTTTGGTAATTTCACATGACAATTGGATAAATGCTGTCTGGGGATATGAAACATATGTACTGACATTTTTTGTCACTGGAAGGCACTTTGCATGGTACTATAAAGTTCAAATAAAATTCAGTATTCAAAAAATGACCCAGTCTCACGTCCCCGCTGATCAAATAGAGGGCAGTTGCTAATAAAGGTCTGGTACAAAACATTAAAGGTATGGACTCAGCTGCACTCTGTAAGTACACTGTAAATTCAGTATAAATGTACATTTTCAAAACACTAATTCCATCGGTATAACATCACAGTTGTGTCATTTTAAGCTCTCTGCTGCAGAAACACAGTTTTCATTCACTAATTATTCCAGTCTCTTCCATTTTGCTGATTTGCTGTTGTTCAGGAATTGGTAATTGGTAAGTTTCATTAATGCTAATGTAATAAAGGCAAACTGCAATAATTAGTGAATGAAGATAATATTTCTGTTAAAAAACAGTGAATACAACATGAAATTTGTTTTAATAGTAGAACTCTGCTGAGGAAATGTACATTATACGCACTAATATGTTTTAGTACCAATTCAAACATTAATCCTGCAGTTATTTTGCTGTTTATCACCTGCTACTAATGTCGATGGAATATCTACAGGAAATGGTAAGTTTCAATAAATAGTAATGTAATAGAAGCAAACTGCAATATTTAGTGAAATAACATACTAGTTCTGTTAAAAAAAAAAGTGAATATAACATGACTTCTGTTTTAATAACAGAATTAGTGATGAGGAAATGTACATTATACTCACTTATATGATCAAATCTACTTAAACAAGACTAAGAGTCTACAGTCATTCTAGCATCTCTGTGAGACTGTACTCAGGCACAGCAGTATTAATTAAAAAATTATTAATTCAAACATTTATCCTGCAATGAGTGGTAACATTAAAGCACAAAAACTTGAATGAGTTGTCTTATTTGATCCAACACCACAAACTCATATTGTTTGTGGAACCATCACCTACAATAGGTGAACCTTCTGCCAATAGAGAAAGTAGAAAATAGATCGTATGCAACAACAGTGCCTGAATGTCTATTGTATCTATGTTCAGTAGTAGTCCACCCAGACATATTCTTTGTCACTGGCAGAATGGTAGCCTGACTACTACACAGATGTCTCACCTGTTTGAGGGCCTCCTGTTTGCTCTTGCTGAGCTCCTCATATTTAAGTTTCCACTGACTGAGTTCAGCCTCCAGCCTCTCAATGTTCTTACTCAGAGCAAGTTTGTCTCTGGGGAAGACACAAAGACACAATACACATTAATATCTTTTAACACTTAGTCATAGTGCTCTAGTATCTGAGTGTGATACGACCTGATTCAGCAAATGTCTGCAAAGTGGACTTTTCACTTTTTACAGTTCCACATTATGAACTAGTGAAATGCCAGCCACCATCTACAACCTCATTTTATGACTCTAGTACATTACACTGCATACTATTTGGGCTCTAGTGGTAAAAAAAAAATAATGGTGAATGAAGCACAGGATACTCAAAAACAAATAGCACAAGTGACCAGCCATCCATGGAAACTGATTTCTGTATTTCACAGCCAGAGCTAGGGGTATGATAGCAGTGAGTGTGGTCAGTCCTGGTTTCAGTTATAACCAATTTAACCACCTCTTACAACCACCGTATACCTGTCAAGTTGCACATTTTACCTATGGCACTCCTGTTTTGTACTCTGCTGGTATCTCATGGCTATATAGTAAAATATCTCACATTTTCACACTTTCAAAGAAAATAAAAAGTGTGGGATGCCCTTCTTGGCCTCAGCTGCTGTACTTCTGAAAGAGCTGCTACTAGAGGTGGCATCACAATGACTGGCTGTAGAATGGTGGAGTGGTGGAGGAATTTTCATTGTCAGCTATGGTTACAGGTTACACTAGTCTTTACAGGTTGGCAGGTGAGTAACAACACTTTTACCAAGGTAATAAAAGACAACACTATACTTGCTCCTATGAGAAAGCGGGTGGCCTTTTGTAGGAGGTAAAAAACTAAAAAAAAATATATAAATACAGTATATGGCACATAGTAATACCTCAGTGTAAAAATACTCTATTACAAGTCCTACATAACTTTTGGGGATTCACGAGAAACAAATATAAAATGGAATACTGAAAATCTAAGCAGCAGAGGCTGAGTTATTCTATCTTTTAGTCCATAGTATGGGTCAACCTATAAAAACGCTGGATCCTACAATTCAACCAATAGCTTCTTTTTGTTAGACCTTTGCCCGCCTGGTAAACAGGTGTTTCCACCTCCCTGCAGTCAAGTTTGTAACATAAATTAGATAAATAAGACTTTATTTCCTCACACATTATGGTGGATGGGAAAATAAAATCATTTGAATCGATAAATAAAAACAAATTATGTTTTCTCCTCGCATAATCCTCAAGTAATATACTTGAAAACTCTTTTTGTCTAGTAAATTTCTGCTTTCAGTCAGCTTCAGCACAAGAGACAGCTAAACGGTGTTCAGTCGGTGAGAATTATATGGACCAAATGCTCCAGTAGCACCTACATGCCACTCATATCTCACTTTTAAGGTGGTTTCCCAGTCAGACTTGACAAAGCTCCTCCAGAGCCACAGGAAACACTTTAACTGTTTTCACAGGCTGAACAGTACTCCTCATAAAGAGTAAGATGATTTTGATGTGTAAAATTGGTGGAGTGCCTCTTAAAACTATATTGTTGTCAGCAAAATGTCCTTCAAAGTAAAAGAACTCATTATACAGATTGGCCTCTGTCATTGTTATGTTGTTCTAAAATTGGATTACTACTACTGATGAAGTATAATCAAAGTAGCATTTACAGCTGGTGGTTGTGGAGACAATTTCAACTATATAACATACTTTGCGGTAGTTTAATCTATAAGAATGAATTGCATTTTATAAACTGACCACGTTTTGTAGGTAAAATATCAATCTTCAAATAAATACCTACTATTCCTGTTACATAAATTTAGTGGAGGTACAACATTACCTTCTAAAATTTAGTGGAGTAGAAGTAAACAGCATCATCAGATTAAAGTGACATTCCATCATGGGTTTAAGAAAAAAAAAAGGCTAAGCTGGAATAACCGAAGTCTCTACTGCTTCTGATACAACTGATGTTATTTCACATTTCATATAGTTACACACAGTTCAGACAGTTTGTATTTCCTGTCTCTCTTACTCTCTCTCTTTCAGCAGGACTTTCTGGGACTCATCCAGGCGAAGCTGCAGGGCGTTGAGTTTGCTGGAGTCTTCCTCCGCTGTGCTCATGTCCTCCCACAGCTGCCTGCTGCGCTCCTGCCGGCTCAGGCCAGCGGATGAGCGTGAGCTGGTCGTGTTAACACCGCCGCTACCACCACGACTGTCCCAGGCCTCCTGACCGTCAGTGCCCGGGACCCTGGAACGCAGGACAGACTCCAGCAGCTCCAAGTCCTGACAGAGCATGAGAAAGAGAGAGCAAGGAAAAATTGAAATGGAACGGTAAACGGACTGGACTTATATAACGCTTTTCTAGTCTAATTGACCACTCAAAGCGTGTTACACTATATGCCAATTCACCCATTCACACACACGTATAGCGCTTTTCTATACATACACACACATACTCACATACCAGTGATACAATTTTGGAGCGATTTGAGGGTTCAGTATCTTGCCAAAAGACTCTTCCATACCAGTTTGCTGATATAAGGGGAATACCATACACTTTTATACTGTATTACTGAAATCACTGAGATGTCACTACAACAAAATCCAACCCGGGCAAGAAACACTAGAAGTCTAGTTTTTGATCAATACAATGTCACCATAACCAATAGAAAGGATGGCCAATTATCCTTTAATCCTTACAGATACTACAGTGAAATAGTGACATATTGGCAGATAAACTGGTCATATGAAAAACAGTTAAATACAAAAGTTAATATATGGCACTTTTTAAATCCAGTAAAATTAATTTACTGCAGTGCAATCAGTTCACAATAGTTTGGTCAAGGGGTTGACAATATGGATAAAATTCTCTATCACAGTATATGTAATTTTATATTTCAATATTGATTCACATCATAATAAAAGTAAGGTTTCTGGAAAATCTATCGAGAAACTTTTTATGGATAAAATAAGGAGGCGGAAAAGTTTTTAGCTAATCCAGTGAATTAAATACCTGGTAGGAAGGTACATCATTATATTGATACTAAAATCACATATAAATCCAATATTTTAATAAAACAGTCCTGTTTATCGATTTTAAATTTTGTCTGGAGTGGATTAATACAACCCGAGATGATAAAAGACTACCATGGTTTAAAATGCATCACAAAGTTATATAGTCCCAGGGCATATAAAATCATAGATATCAGCCAGCTCCTGGTCACACCAGAAAGTGGCAGAGTGAAGTTCATCTCTGTGCAGGTGTACCACGGAGAACTGGTGCTGCTTTAAAGGCAAAGGAGGGTCACAGCAGATACTGATCTGATTTAGGTTTGTTCTCTTTACTGCACTTTGGGTGAAGTTAATTCATAAATAGACAAGATTCATGGAATTATTTTAGAATGTATCCTCACTTTACTGTTAGTGCCTAAAACTTTTGAACAGAACTGTACAGTAGTTCCATTCAATACAGAGTTATTGAAGAGGGAAAGAAACTATCTGTTAAAAAAAATTGGATGGTGCAACACAACTAACAGGCCATGATGGCTGCTTCCATCTTGGACTATCCAGCTTTCCATTGCCTCAAAGGTCAGTATTGTCAGGATAGAGTGCTATTGGTCAATCACAGTAAATTCGTGTGTCAAAGTTCACCGAAGTTGAACTCAACACAAAAGATTAGCATTGGTTTAGATTAGTGCCCCTGCATGCAATTCCAGTGAAATAAATTGATTTTGCTGTTTTAAAACCTGGCGTGACCGTGCCTTTACTTGGATTGCCTGTTCCAAAGTCTAGTCAAAGGTTTTCCAGCAGATTTGGCCACAGATAAATACTTAACAGTCATTGTGAATATAAATATTATACCATATCAGAATGTTGCGCTAAATGAAGCTCTGTGGGTGAGGCTATCACTTGTACTGTTGTTTATCAGAAGTTTCTGGCTCCATGCCCCTGGAATAAACCTTTGAGAAACATTTACCCTCTTAACATTCCATAACTCCTTATAAAACACCATCAGGAATAAAGTATTCCTTTCCTTTTCATTCCAAACTAACCACATCTCTTGTATGGATTCATGAGATGCTCTCTTTTTTGAAGGGGTTGCCAGAAATATGGGCCTCTTCTGCAACAACAATTTCTCTCTTCCATCCTCTCTGTTTTCCACTCCAATCTATGCTCCTCCCGACCAAGGCTGCAAATCAAACTTTGTCATCCAGTGGATCCTAGGAGGTGTCTGCCAGCACGCTGTCATAGCAGAGCCCTGAAACTCCTGGAAGGGCTTTCATGACCGAACATTTTCGCATCTCATTTTATTTAATTGCTTTAACAGAAATTAAATTGGAAATGTAGAGTTTTCCCTCCTCTCCATATAGCAAATCTGTCTGCTTTGGCAACAGTGCAATCAAAATGTTTCCCCAACCTATATCTTTCATTACATTTGCCAGATCTAAAATGAGGTCTCCGTTTCCCACAGCCTCCAAAAGATTGCAGGTTTCTTTAAGCTAATCATCATGCTGCCTTTAAGAGTTCTTCATAAATATCTAATTCTCTCACTTAGAGTTGTAAAGATATCTGTGGTTGAAAAATATAACATTATAGACCATATTAGAGAACTTTATTTAGTGGCTGTGAGTTGTTTGAAATAAAGCTGCACAGAGCTCCTTTGTGATGCAGTGACAGAATAGTGAAAGAGATGCACATTAGGCATATGTTTTGATACATTTCAATATGTATTTGGGTTGATGAATAGCAAGACCACAAGTCTATATGCATTTACATTGGCACAGCACTACGTTGGGCTAAATGCTTAATATCAGCATGCTAACATGCTGATGTTAAGCAGGTATGTTTACCAATGTTAGCAATCATGATTAAGTATGTTCGCATTCTAACATTTGCTAATTGGCACTAAATACAAACTACAGCTTAGGCTTGTCAGAATAAACCAAAGTATTGAACAAACATTTTTTTTTACCTGCTGGTGGCACTAAGGGAAAAGTCAGAGGATCACCAAAGTCATTAGGATTTATTGTTTGGTAAAGATGAATGTGTGTCCAAAGTTTTGTGCCAATCCATCAAGTACATGTTGTGATATTTCACAGGATAAAAGAAAATTCTGACCTTCTGTTCGGAAAATCACCAAAGTCAGTAGGCTATATTACCTGTGGACTATGACTGTGTGTCTACAAAATTTCATGTGAATCCATTTAATAGTTGTTGAAATGTTGCAGTGTCAACCAAAGGGGTGAACCAACCATCTGACAGTACCATCTTTAGAGCCGTGCAGCTAGCATGGCTAGCTGAAAGAGTGAAGCGGGAACAAAAACTCAAGAGCAGTAACTGTAAGACAGACAAAAGTAAAAAGCAGTACTGAAATCAGCCAGATTATCTATTTATTCATTATTCATTATTTTTCATATCATCACTGATCTTTTAGTTGAGCTACAAAACATGAGTATACTTAGTTCAGCAGCACTTGCTTTTATGCTCCATTACTTTCCAGACATGTGCAACATGTGTGAAAACCCGCATCAGGTCTCTAGCATCATCTTATGCATATCAGATATCTGTGGCTGCGAAACTGAAGCAAAGAAAATTCTACCAAAAAACAACATGTATAGATTAATTTTTTTAAAAGACACACCCAACCCAAATAGACCTGAGAATAATTATACCCATTCCAAAATGTAATGGATCTGAAAAGACTAATAGAGAACATCAACACCGGCAGTTACCAAGTAGCCACGGTTGAAAAGAGCAGCTATATAATAAAAATGTCCTAAGACTGAATTTAGAAACTAATTCCTAAAGTAATTTAATGATATACAAAGTCCTATTTTCACCTCTTGCACCAACAATAAAATATTCTGTAGCCAACTGGGCAACAGATAGACAGAGGATAGCCATTTCCTGACCAGTATCTGTGACTCACATTCCAAAGTATCTCTCATTTGATAGCATACATTTTTACATGGGCTACTGATTTCCTAAAACAATTCATCCTGCAGTGATTATGACATACCACATAATAAGATATGATCCTCAGGTATAAGACACATTTAAACACAGACCAGAGACCCGTGACTGTATATTTAGACCCTTCCTATAATTTCACTGAAACAGCAAGGACCTTGAACATCAGCTGTCTGTGAACACCAGACCAAAACCACACACAGCATCAAGTTGGACAATACAACATATAAATGACAGATCAAAAGTCTGTGAAAACCTTTGTAAAAATTTTACATGTTTTTTCAATTGCATTATGACACATAAAATTAAGGAATGCCAAATGGGAAACGGAGCTGTGATCCTGCTGCTGCCAGTACAAGTAATCGCCAGCAGAGGGACCCAGTGTGTAACAGATGTTGGTAACAAAACAAACAATACTGTGCCACATGTGGAAGTACTCAGTATGTGTGACAACCAGAACAATGGCAGGAGACAGGAAATGAGGCTGTGCTGTGCGTGAGCAACAGATAACCTCTGACACAAACATAATCTTTGTTACCTTGGAATGCCACAGCCTAAATGTGTATTTCTCTGCGTGCGCGTAAGTGTATGTGTGTGCACATGTTACCTTGTACATATCATCTGAGCTAGCTCAAGGTCAAGTCTGATAGGCAAGGATAGTGATCTTTATTCACTGCTATTTTAACACAGACACCTTCAAACAGACACCTTCGTTACAGCTCATGTACATGTGTATATGTGTATATTTGTTGGTATATTTTTGTGTGAGTGGTGAGACAGCATACAACTGCCAAAAAACAAAGGGACCAACCACTGCTATAAACACATACTGGGAACCCAGTAAGATCTAGAGTAACTGAAAAATGCAGGTCAAAGCGGTATTATCAGATGGGACATCAGAGTTCTACTGTTAGTATGACTGCAACTACTGCTGCTTCTGCTGTTGCTGCTACTAAGACCACAACTACTGCTACTGTGACTATTATTTCTGACACAGTAACTATGAGTTTCCCGTCCTTGAAGTAATCATTTTCCACTTTCAGCTACTAAAGGCTATAGCACATTTATTCCAAAATATATTCAAAATGGGAAGAATGAATATATTGCAGATTAAGATTGAGGGACAGATGTACTAAGAAAATGGCATTGTGGCATTATGCAAATGTGCACTGGTTTTTATTGAGTCTCTTAGAAGGAACCTCTATGTTTATGCCTCTCTTCCCACCTGTGCAGTCTTTTAAATAATGTTACAATACATTTTAAATGTTTTCACCCATTTGAACAGAAGTTTTTAAATCCTTTTATCACAGAGCTATGACAGAATAATGATTGGAAAAGAAAAAGTTTCAACTCAGTTGTAATAAACTGAAATGACATTTGGTTTTGAGAGTCATCAGTTATCAGTGATTCCATGTTGAGTTGAGTGACTGAACTCAGTGCTCTGTCAATCTCAATCAAACTATTCAGATGAGAGGAAGGAGCAAATTATTGGAATGTAAACTTACTTTTATTTGGTGCAATTCCCAAATGGTACAAAAAGTAGCTCAAATTATTATGTCCAGTCCAATTAAATAGAGATACGCACAATTTGGCAACGCTGAGCTGTACTTCGGCACAGTGATGCTTTGAGCTAAATGCCAATGCTAACATGTTGATGTTTAGCTAGTATAATATTTACTACATAACACATTATGCTCTATATTTGTCCATAATAGTTTAGTGGAAGAATGCTAACATTTGCTAATTAGCACTAAACATAAAGTACAGCTGAGGGTACTCATTAGTTTGGTGGGTATTTGGTAGTACTGGAAAAACTGAAATGTTGATCTGCTGGTCATCAAAGCCATTAGGATTTGTCTTCTGGGGACCATGGATATCGGTACCAAATTTCAGTAAAATCCATCCAATAGTTGTTAAGATATCTCAGTCTGGACCAAAGTGATGGACTGACTGACTGAAATTGCCATCCATACCATCCTGCGACTAGTGTAGTTAAAGTGTGGCTCAAGATATACTGTATATGACTTAAGCCTTTGAATCATAGGCTGTTTTTATGGGAAGATTTTTTTTCTTTTTTCTCCCAGAAAGTCAGTTGTTCATCTAGATTAAATCTGCACTGTGATTATTTTTTTCACAACCACAGGTGTTCTTCAGCTAAGCATTGCTCCCCTCATTTCTTGTTAGGAAAGCTAATTTGTTGTTTTTGATGTTGCAAAAAAAAAAAAAAATGGAAATTGCAGACTAAGAATACAATTTGGAAAGTCACAATGTAAAAAAGGGTGGCTGTTGCTTAGGAGGTAGAGCAGGTCATCACTATGCATCTTACATGAATTCATGTGCATAAGAGTTAAGATTATTAACCCTGGAACTCCACTGGATGTGGCTGTTTTGCAATTCTGTCTAGTCCTGGTTTAAATGTTGTTTGCAATGCTATTTTTACCGCTGTTTTACAACAGGTTTCCAGTTCACTTATGATTGCTGGTAAAATATACTTTGGGGCCGTACTTCAATAAGTTAAATTATTGTACTACAGCTCAGTCACTGCCTTTATTTTGTATCCCTATTTCCTGAATAGTGTATAGTAGCAGAAGTTAAATCATAGCATTCCTTCTCCTGCTTCATAGACTTCTGAGGAAATAAAAATGATTACATAAACAAACAAGAAAAACTAGTTGTGCTACTGGTAGTAGGTTTAAGCCAGTAACACAATTAAATGTGTCATCAAAAATAAGTTTTATGAATTTTAAATCATTTGAGATTACACATAGGCATTGATATACTTTCATTAGTAAATGCCACAGTACTGAGATGTAGGCTTCTCCAGTAAAATGAGGTCCAGTGTGCAAAGGTAGAGGAACAGGAAAAAGAACCGAGAGTAACTGTGTGCTCAAACAGAATGCAAAGCAAATTTTAGGGAGAGAGCGATTGCATGTGAAGTCGGTGAAATGCTTTATGAATCTGCTTCAAAATTCACAGAGACGAGGAAAAGAGAGAGAATGGACGGAAATATCAGACAGAACTGAAGTTCTTGGCGAGTTATGAGATCAGTCAGAGGCCAAGCAGAACACAAACTCTCACACAGGCACCTTCCATACATTGTGTTGGTGCATCTGTTTCTAGCTATCTTACATCTAGAATCTGTTCAGTAGGCACATAAGCGGTTTGGAGGGGATCAACACAGAATGCACAAATTGTCCATCATTCAAATTTGTGTGAATGATGCAAAGCAAAATTCACTTTGTTTTCTGTTTTAACACACCTTTAAATACGTCGCCCATGAAAATGGTGGACATCGCCACTTTGGCCAGGATTCCAGCATTTATCTCTGGCAGTCACATTGAAGCCACAACACAACCACGCCTGGTGGACATTTGAGGTTACAGTACAGATAGTGCTACAGTATTTTTCTTTGTGCAGTAAAACATCCAAACTCATTATCAGCTCTACTTTCTAAAGTTTTAAAAATTCTCATCTCTTGTGAAGGTACAGAAACATTCCACAGATAGTTTCAACTTTGATTAGAGAGTAGAAGTCCTAACACATCCAGGCTAGCAGCTGTAACAGCTAACAGCTTCTCTAACTTAAAGGTGCTATATGTAAGTTTCTGCTATTGTTACATATCCAACGTAAGTATTAACAACTGTTTACTTAGCAGTCTAGAAGAAAAGTTGCGAGTTCAGCATCAAACTTCATTCTTTTACTCGCCAAGAGCTCCAGCGGTGCAAAGCAATGCCAATGTTAACTCTCGTTTTGCTTCTATTTCAATCACTTCTTTTCTTCTATTGAAGTTCGCATGCCAACTAGCTAGTCCTGGCCCAGCCCATCTCTTATTAACACTTTGCGATAATGAGTCACTGTAGTGTCTAGTCTGCCCTCAGTTCAGCATGAGGATGAAGAAGCTCTGCAGAAGCTATCTGTTAAGCTGCTGATGTTTAACTGGCTGGTGGTATCAGGCTCGTGGAAAATGCTGTGCTTTGAATGCCACTAAAAAGCAAAATATTACATTAACAATGATATTACATTGTTTTTTAAATGTACCATCCCTGTCTGAGAGAACTACACAACATTCTATAGAGTAAGGTTATGTTATATGGCTGAACTTTCAATAATTTGAGTTCCAGTAGTTCCTGTTTCACTTTGACTCTATATTTTCAGAATGAACTAGCTTCCACAGAGTTCTTCAGATTGACTGGAGGGGGAAATATGACCTGTCATAGAACTTAATGCAAACATCTGATAGAAGTTTAAATTCTTCTCATGAGTATCTTGTGTGTCAGTATGAACGAGGCTGAGCAACGAAGCAGGCCATGCCTGTGTTTGTGAAGAACCAGATATGCTTTAGGTTTAGGATGGTCTGCAAAGAACAGGCTGACAGAGGAGCAGCATCGCTGAGCCCTCAGGAATAGGCAAGCATGATGAGCGTGTGTGTGTACCTAGGTAGCCACACTACACGTGTCTCCTAAATAGGACACCCCAAAAAAACACACACTCTTGGTGAACAGTCTAACAGGGTTTGATTTTATCAGCTTAGTGGAGACACAGTAACCAGGCTGGCCTACATTCACTGAGCCTCAGGTCACATTGTCCATGTAGCAGCAGAGGACATGAGCTCACTGATATCAGAGAGACAGGCACTCTATTCTGTATCTACATGGCCGGATCTATCCTCATCCTGCCCTGAATGTGCATCAAGCAAGCCTCCTTCCATTTGCAAAGAGAGAAAAAGTGAGTTCAATTACCAAGTGTTGTGGATACAGTTAATCAGCAGTACATAACACAAACCATGCATATTTGCATTTAGAATATTAAACATAAAAACAAAAACAAAAAAATAGGCTGAAGCTGAAGGCAGCTGAACCTATTTACAGGATCTAGAGAAGCAACTTTTCAATTAATGATTAATCTGCCAGTGACTTTAAGTCTTTTGCTTATAAAATGTCAGAAGAAATGCATTTTACATGTTCCCCAACCACGAGGTCAAATTGTTGTCTGAACATGGCCTAAAAGTCTGCAGCCATGCTAGCAGCTCTCTGAGCCTGTATTTAAACACATTTGTGTTTTGAATTAATGCTAATGTCAGCATGCTAACATGCTGATAATGACATTGTTAGCTCGCTGATGTTTAGCATAGTGGTGGCACGGTGGTGCAGTGGTTAGTATTGTTGCTTCACAACTTCAACCCCTGGGGCTTTTCTGTGTGGAGTTTGCATGTTCTCCTCGTGCATGTGCTGGTTTCCTCTGGGTGCTCCGGCTTCCTATCACAGTCCCTAGACATGTAAGTTAACTGGTTAATCTAAATTGTCCATAAGTGTGAATGTGAGTGTGACTGGCTGTTTCTCTCTAAGTGTCAGCCCTGTGATAGACTGGCAACCCCTCGTGCCCAATGTCAGCTGCAATTGTCCCCTGGATTATAGTGGTGGACTGACCAACCAGTAAAGAGACTGACATTGCCATCCCTGCAGCCAAGACACTAGTGTGGATAAAAACCACATGGTACCTTCAACACAAGCAATAATAAATAAAGTAATAAGATTTTCCATCATCTATGCAGCAGTCTGATTGATATAATTTCACTGCCTTCTTTGTCATATATTAATGTTTCTGTTCTCAGGTCTGTGTAGACAAACATGTCCCAAGAGTGATACCAGCTCATCAAATGAAAGAATTTATTCTAATCTAAACGTACACTGCAGACTCACCTTTTGCTGACCTAGCTTTTGTCTTTCCAAGTCCACGTCCCTTACTGGTTCTGGTTCTGGTTCTGGAGACCCTGGTGGTGCTGCCACCACCCTGTCCAGCTTGCTGTCATTGTGAACCTGAGAGGAAGAGGAGGAAGAAGCAGGGGAGGAGGGAGGGATAGATGGAGAGGAGGAGGAGGCACCACTATGGTGTGCAGGGGAGAAAGAGGGGGAAGTGGCGGATGGAGGAGGAGCCATGTGGTCGCCACGGAGACGCAGTGACTGCTGCCGTAGCGTTTCATTCTCTGAGGCGAGTTCCTGCCGCTCCCGCCGAATGCTGGTCAATTCCTTGGTGAGGGTGTCCAGCCGCTGTCTCAGCTGACGAACCTCATCACGTGCTCGGTTACGTTCCGCACGAACCTGAGAAACATAGACAACATTGACTTATCAAGGATAAACTAATCAGCCCCAGGTCCAGTGGTTTCCCATTGTTTTTCTATAAATTTCCTAACAGCTGGACACTGTAGTTTTTACCAAATGTTGATTCAAACAGGAGGAAATAGTGCATTTGTTAAGGACTATTTTCAGCGGCGGATTAATCCACAGTTGGTGCTGTAGTGAGTATTTGGGGCTGCAGGATGGTGTGTGTGGGATTGAGTCAAAATAAACTACAGTGTGTGTGTAGTTTTTTTAGTTAAATACTGAAAAAAAAAAAGAACATATTCTGTTTCATACTTAAAGCACTGACTTTTTCAATTTTATAAATCGAAACATAAATTATGTGTAAGACAAAAGTGCAGATATTTATATGTTTTGTAGTGGTAGATACATCCGATAGAAATGTTTCATTGTAATGTTGATTATAAAATAATAATAATGTTAAGAATAATCCCAGCAGAATTATGTTATTCTAGAAAAACATATTTGCTAATGCAAATGAAATGGATATGAATAGTAAGACTTTCAATGTCGTATGCAAAAGGAACAAGTGGGGAAGGTTCAGGTAAGACCTGATAGTTGATAAGTTGTTATTAGCTCCCTATTGACTCCGACACCAGGACTACGAAGCAGATAATGATGATTTACTAGAGAACAGACTGGGAGATGCTATATTAATGAGTAATTCGGTAATAAGTAGTTCATAAATACATTACTTCATGCATTACATTTATTTTTAAGTCATCAGCATCACAAATGCATCAGAAAATAACATGGATGTGAATATTAATGTATATGTAGCCTGAATATTATGACTAAAATACTTGTTTGGAAACCTGCTGTCTTTCATTTGTTTTTAAGGAACTTATTGTGACGTAAAATGAAGTAATGAGGAACGATTCATTAACAACTCTGTATTATGTATCACTTTACTTTAGAGAGCACAAAAAGAGTAATGTTTGAGAGATCTGTAATGCATGAGTAGTTACTGTTTTGTGTTGCACAGCGGTGAGTTCAGAGTTTATCAGGAACAACTGCTGAGGAAAGTGTTCAGTATGTCGATCAGATATTTATGAACTACTTATTACCTCATAGTTCATTAAAATTGTTTCTCCCAGGCTGCTCTCTAGTAACACATTATTATCTACTTCATATTCCTGGCGTTGAAGTAATTGGGGAACTACTTATTAACGACACATCAACTATCAAGTCAACTATCTGAATTGTCCCTCAATCATTCCTACGCACAATTTTGTGTACCATTCCAGCATAATTTTTAGGAGAAATTAAGAAGAGGCAGGTATAGCTGCTATGTAAAGTCCCTTGCGTAAACACTGAATGAATTTTAAAAAATAATCTCAAGTCAAGGTCCATTTACTAACTTTTTCATGAGTTCACAATCACATCTAATGGTATTCATTATCAGTTTGCTCAGTTTTGAGCAACACACTGAGATGGGTTTAAAAGCTACTGAGAAAGATAGTAAGTAGATCTTGAGTATAGATTATTATTTTATCTAGCAACTGGTGTCATTCTTGACTTATTCAAAATATATATAACTCAAGATATAATAGATCTAGATTTATTTAACCATTTTTATTTTTTTTTAAATCTTCAATATCTTTTTCAGTTTACTTTTTTGTATTTATTTTTTATCTTCATTTAATGAGTACTTTTACTTGGTTTGATAGTAAGTTCATTGTAATGCATATAAAAGTTATCTACATCGCATAAAATTAGTGCAACCTTATGTAAGAATTTGCTGACTGATAATCTGTAGCTGTATGTTCAACCTATGGAGCTCATCAACTGAGTTATTATGTATGAAGTAAAATGTATTCTGTCCATTTTAACTTATCAAATTAAATAAGTCATAATATCACTATACAACCTCTCACTAATAAAATGTACATATTCTTTAATAAATGCATGCACAATTTGTTGACAGGATGAAAATGAGTGTATGTATGAATCCGATCTCATGACATCACTGTGGTAATTCACAGATGTTCAGCATTTTCTCTCCTGGCTTCAGTATCCAGCAGATTACCTTGCTCCACTTCTCTCTCCAATTGGCAGTGCAGTCCGACCACCACCTCATGGTCTTCTCCATCTGGGCCGCTCGAGCCCGAGCCTCCTCCAGCTCCCTGAGCCTCAGTTCCTCCCTGCTCTCCCAGTCAGCACCAGCTCCTTCACCCATGGTCCCGAGCGATACCAGCCCAAGGCCTCCCAGCCCGGGCGACAGCAGAAGTGGGGGGCTGGAGCTGGGGGTTCCACCTGTGGGGCTGGGGGTGTGGGTGAGGCTGTCCGGGGAGCGGATCCCCCTGTCGGACCCCAAACCCAAGCTGCACAGCAGCCCACCTGCAGCCGACTTACCACCTTCGGACAGGTGGGGACTTGGAGTGTGGTTCATGATGAAGGCAGTGGTGTGGATGAGGACGGTGAGAAGGATGAAGGGGGCAGAGGGTTGTGAGCGGGGAGATTCAGGAGAGCATCATCATCCTCTTCAGCCACTTATCAACCTAGAGACAAACAAACAGCACCAGGAAGAAATTCTGTCAGAAGAAAATAAAACTTAGCACATGCATATACATAGGTTACCCACATGAGCCCTGAAAATAAGCCCTATTTAAGGATACAACTATTCAAGGTTGATCAAAAAAAATAAAGAATTTAACTTTAGAAAGCAGAAACAGTCCACAGAAATCACTGACAGAAACACTGTGCTGCTTTGGGAGAGGAAAAGCCCTGGTCTGCTCTCTGAACCTAATAAATCCAAAGAGAGGCTTGACAGCTGGTGCACATGACTGAAACTGAAACTACTTCCACTGCTTAATGGGAAGCAGCTGTGTGTAAAACAAAAATCAAATAACAATGAGACTACAAACAGGAAAAACTAAACAAATCTGAAAGTAAAAAACTTAACATTCACACAGACACACTGTACAGTATGTGACATAGTCCAAGGATTCTCCCTGGACCATTAACATTAATTACTACAGTCAGCCTCACTGAAGGAAAAGAAATTACTGTACACCTGATACTCTCTTGTTTAAACTCTCATCTCTGCCTCCCTCCGCAGGCCGCTTTAACCACTCAGTCATTCTACTATGTTCTTTGACTTCTTTGGCTAAATTTGTGCAACATCTTTGAAGGAGTCTCCTGCTCAATCCTTGATCAGTTTCACCTAAATAATGTCGTTTTAAACAATCCAAAAAAAAATTAAAACACTATGTGGCTCTGAGAGGAACAAAGTTGGTCCAACAATCGTACATTGTGCCCACACTTTAATGTTAATCTCAACATGTTACAAAATACACCCAGTAGTATTCTGATTAGAATCGCAACGACTAGTCAATTATTGATCAAAGAAAATTAATCTGCAACTATTTTGTTAATCAATAAATTGTTTTAGTCATTTATATAAAAAAAAAAAAAAGACATTTGATGGTTCCTATTTCTCAAAAGAATTTGGTGCGTTTCTGGGTCTTACAATTGTAGCAAATAGAATATTTTGGGGTTTGGAAATGTAAGCAGAATGAACAAGACATTTGATCATCCAATTTTCTGCTGTGGGATATTGTGATGGGTATTTTTTTTTGTTTTCTGACATTTTAAGATAAGAAAAGATAAAAGAAAATATAAAAGATATAAGAGAGGAGATGAGATATAAGAGGTGAGGTGAGGTGAGGTGAGGTGAGATGAGATGAGGTGAGATGTATTAGTCCCACGGAGGGAGATTACAGCAGCAAGAAGATATAGATGAGGGTAGGTATTAGAATAGTTAGAGGGGAAAAAAATATTTACACCAACATCAGGAAAAAAAATACAACAAACAATTAATTAATAGAAATCAATATGAAAAAATATCATTAGTTCTAGCCATAAAAACTTTAGCCATGATGCAACGAATAATGATCATAAACCAATTAGAAACACCATATGCAAAAAATCTGATAAGTTGCTAACAGATATTTTGCAGATAAACACCAGTATATCATTATTTTAAATCAACAAATGCATGCCCTGTGATTCTAAACTAATGCAGCTCTTTTTTCACTGAAAATAAACTTATATCTCTCTCAGTAATACAAAGCCAAATATTTTTGGGAAGTAGTTTTCCTGACAAATACAATGAATGGGTCACATCAACGTGGAGGCTTTAAATGGACTACATCATACACTGGTCTGACATTGAATACATTGCCCTCTTCCCCATCAATTCCTTGCCTACACAATTTCCCTACTTCCTTGAGCAAAACAATTATGCACAAAAGATTTAACATGTTGATTCACATGTTTCTTTATTTCCTTCCAATATATCTAGTTTCTGTTTGTATTTTTCTCTAGTGTAACCTAATAAAACACATTTGTGCTTTAACAACTGAATTTCCCCTGAGGGATCTGTGGGCGAACTTTGATCTTATCATCATTGTCAGTGCCAAGTTTGGGTTGAGAAATCCTGGAGAAAAATACCAGTTCTGGCTGTGTTCAAGTTGACCTCAAACTCTCTGGGCCACGAAAAGCTCCATTTCTTCCTGTTTCCCTCCCCCTGCTGCCTCCTCCTTTCTCCCCTCCAGAGGAGGCAGAGGAAGTTCCAGAGGAGCTCTGGAACTGTGGGAACAACTCGTGGGGAACCAGAAGAAAGACAGGAAATGAAGCAGTTTTAGCATTAGCAGCTGGCGGCTCAGTGGAGGATACAAAAAACTAAAAAGTTTTTTTTGCCTATGTTGCCTTCTCTATTAGCCAATGCAGCATCCATACAAACAAACAAACAACATGATGGACATTTAAAACATGGGATATTCTGAAAAATGCCTACACACAGCACTATTAATCCACACTTGATGTGCACTTTTCCTAAGTCTGCTTTGAAGCAGTATTCGGAGCTATGGTAAGTGTTTCCCACAATTCATCACAGTCTAAAGAGCCATATCAGCTGTTGGTAGTAATGAGTCTTTATACTGGTTTTAGGACAGAGTGTATCAGCAGACATGGAGAAGTTGAAGTTGATGACATACTGGATTCAAAGTGAATAACCTGTTCTTATGCATAAGTAAACACTGAAGTAATGGCAGAACCTCACCAGATGGTTATCACTGATTATCACTTAATATTGGCAATCCAGTCTTCTTAATGAGTCAATAAGAATAATATTGCAAATACATTAATATAAAATATCAGATCATTTTATCAATTCTTTTGAGAAATATTTTCCTTTCCTAAAAGAAAATATCTACATAAAAGAGAGGATATTATTTTGAATGATTTCATTCAAAATAATATCGTCTCTTTAAACTCAGTAAACTGGACTTAAATGTTTCTCGATAATTCAGTTAAATTGCCTTATTAATTTACAGTATGTTGCTCCACTCAGCCTCTTAATTTGTGGTTTGTATGTTTTTTTTACCATTATCTGATTTTAATTGTAATACTGTAATGTTGATCGTATGTATTTGTTCAGTTTCTGGAAATTAAGTAAAACCAACAAAGATCATAGTTCCACTGAGTCACGCATTTGCACCAGACACAGGGGGACCTCATTTACCAACTGTGTCTCACGGAGCTCCAATAAACCTTAACACATTTGTGGTATTAACGTTGAGCCACTGAGTCCAAGCATGGCAACATTATGCTTCCTATGCGCAGCACCCAAAGCCCAAAATTAGGAGCATGTTTATTACAAACAGCTTTGGGAAAAAGGACAAAAAAAATAAAGAGACAAAATCAGTGTAGAATATGTTTTGTTTTTTTACACTATCAATACATTTTCTTTTTACATAACTAATTAGTAAAGCTCAAATGTCCCAACAACATGGTTCTTTGTTCCAAATTCCAAAGATATTTTTGGCATATATTTGACATAATTTAGAAACACTGACATTAAACATGTCCCCCAGACAGCATTGAAGATTTATTTTTCAACTGTAAAATATTTTTGCCATGTATCTTGATCTCAATTCTTTAACAGCATATTTTTAGAGACCCTTATTAAATATGATTGTTTATGTTATACGTTTATTTTACAAACTGAATACCTGCCCATATGTCATTATGAGATTTTTAAAATGTGGAGCTGTGGAACCATCTTCCAGTTTGGGTCATGGAGGCAGACACCCTCTCCATGTTTAAGAGTAGGCTTAAAACCTTCCTTTTTGATAAAGCTTATAGTTAGGGCTGGCTCAGACTTGGCTTAAACCACCCCCTAGTTATGCTGCTATAAACCTAGACTGCCGGAGGACTTGCTTGACTTGATGCACCGAGCTTCTCTCTCCTCCCCTCCATTTGTACGTATTTAAATCCCATCAGTGTTTGTTACTAACTTGACTTATTCTCTCTCTCGTAGTTTTGTGCTTTCTTGTCTCCTTCCTCTCTCCTCCTGTCGCTTTCTGCAGGTATTTCTACCCCTGGGGTTGCAGAGTTTGGATCTGTGACTGCAGACCACCTACTGCCCCCATGATCCTGCTCAACATCCACTGTTTCAATTATGATTATCATTATTATTATTATTATTACTACATTTAGTTTTATTATTATTCACCCTATTATTATAATTATTAGTTTTATTATTAGTCTCATTATTATTATACATCTTTCTGTGGAACCTGTGCTGTGCTCTTTTCTCCCCCCCGTGTCAAACCAACCGGTCGAGTCAGCTGCCCGCCCACCATTAGCCAGGTTCTGTTCAAGGTTTCTACCTGTTAAAAGGGAATTTTTGCTTGCTGCTGTCACCAAGTGCTTGCTCATGGGGTAATGTTGGGTCTCTATAAATATAACTATAAAGAGTATGGTCTAGACCTGCTCTATGTGAGGTGCCCTGAGAAAACCTCTTATGATTTGGCATCATATAAATAAAATTTAATTTAATTTAAACGTAAATTTTCAACTGTAAATATCTTTGTCAGCCTCAAACATCTATATTAATTGAGTTTTGTTATATCATGTGTAATGTATTAATTTTGTTTTGTATATCATGTATTATAATTATAAGAATTATTTTTAAGACTTGGATGAAAATCTTTTGCAGTCAATGACTGCCTGAAGACTGGAACCCATGGACATCATCAAATGATGAGTTTCCTCCCTTGAGTATAAGTACAACAGTGAAAAACCCTCAAATGCAACACTTTTCTATTAAAAAAGTAATCAAATGGTGATGTAAAAAACCTAAACAATACTGTCAGAAAAATGTATAAACAAAAAGAAATCAATAGTCAGAGCCACAGAATACTGGCAACAGATTGATCAAATATTTGTTTCAGAACTGCAAGGTTCAGAAAGAGCAATGAGACAAAGCTACTCTGTATTTTTTTTTTAATCTCTATCCCCAAAGTCCATTTGAAAAGCCAAAATCCAGCTTCTCCGGTTGTAAATCTCTTTAGTTTATCTCCCAGTCAAACACCAAGATAGTAGCTGGCAGCCAAATACACACAAAACGGCAGCTTATTCAAGAAAAATCCTAAATCTGGTTGTAAGTATGGGAAAGAAAGAAAAATGAGATAACGACGGGGAATTGGGGGGGGGGGGGGCAACAGTTCACCACTGCAATGAATGTGAGAAAAAAAAAAGAAAAATTGAAGCATTAGCCTTTCAACACAATCAGGTCCAAGACAGCAGTGTCATGGCTGGCCAGCCAGGAATACAACACTCATAGAAACAAAATTTCCTCTCAAACCAGGTCTACACAAACATACACAAACACACACACACAAACCCCAATGTCAAGACTTTACTTTGAGTCAAATAATGCTTTATTTTTAGAAATTGAAGTTCGAAATGATACAAGAAGTCCTCCACAAAATGAAACTTTGGTAGAAGCTGGTTTATTTACATAGCGTTAAAACGCAGAATGCTCCTCTTTGTCAATTTTTGTCTTTCAATCTCAGCATAAACACTGTTTTAACAGGAGGTTCAAAAATATCCATTCTGCTCCCCCCACCTCACACCCAGCATTACACAGAAATGTTCAACCTGAGTGGTTTTCTCTTCTCTGGATTTCTAGAACCACTGACTGGAAAAATGTCAAAATGTTTTCATCTTTTACTCTTCAACTGACAGTTCACTTACTTTTAGTTCTAACATATCAAATGACATATCAACTGCTGTCAGTGTGCACGCACAATTATCCCCAGTACTTCTACTTCAACTGAAATTTAAACAGATTTCATTGTTACACCTTACCTGACAGTTTATCTGTTTTCACATGTTACATGTCAACTGATGTTTTGTTCATCTTTTATTCAGCTGATTAGTTCAACAGTTGACAGTTCATTTCATACTTTACTCTTTAAATGTGAGCTCAACTGCTTTTAGTGCTTTCACATCACCTGACAGTTCAACTGCTCTCATCTCATACTAAGAAAGAGTTCGACTGCTTTCAGTACTTTCTTTTTTGCTTTCATACGCTGAATTTGGCTGAATTTGGTTGACGTGTTTTCATTCATTTTATACATTTATTTTTTACACAGAACTGATGAAGTCTCTAAAATGAACGGAAAACTTCTTCAGTCTATTTACCAAGTCCAGTTGCTCTTGTTTAAAGACCCAGATAGGCCTTGAGATTTCAGGGTATCCTGATGAAAATTCAATGGTGGTGATGTATACATATATACATATATACATATACATTTATATACTTCACGTAAATGAAAAAATAAAGTAAAGATCGGCGCTATGTCTCCCTCCATGCTGTAGGAGAACTTGTGAATGAGCGGGGCCGGGTTTGCACACAGATACAGAGGGAGAGTGGGAAAAAAGGAGAAACGGGTTAAATAACGCAACATAAACTTATATTGATAATGGTATTGTCTCATTCTATATCTCCTTTGAATATATCAACATACCTTAAAAAGTCAATACATCGCCCAGCCCTAGTATTCACATATCTAAGTTGAACTGAAGAGATCCCTTCTTAAAGCCATTCCAATGCAGTGGATGGGTAACAAAATCCATAGTTCTCATTCCATGCAAAAATGCATTCCAAATTCAACCACAGGTAATTTCAGTATAAAACAGACAGCTCAGCATCTTAAGTAACTCGAAATAAAATAAAAAGGACCAGAAAATCCAAAATTTGAGTGTAGTGCATTTGAAATTTATTTTTGTAGCTGCAGTTACATCAAGACAAAACTGAATTCTGGTTAACCAACAAAATTTAAATGTACAAGACTAGAGCAGTGCTCCAGACTGCGACCATTTAGTCGCATTCTGCAACCATTTTTCTGAGACAGTGATACTAAATTTTATGAATAGGAGCCCCAGTTCAACTTGCAAATATGCCCCCATTTTTGTATGTTTGTTTGTTTTTTAAAAATCAGGGAGCAAGAATTACTGTGTGCGTGAGACAGAGAGTGATTAGAGTGGAGAGCTAAAACGAAGCTCTCTTCATCACAACAATGTGGGTTGGGGACAATTCTACGTGTGTCCAACTCTTAAGTACCCTCGCTCTTGCTCCGCCCTTTGGTGATAATGAAACAATCACTCAATTCACTTTTCCAACAGGAATGGCTCACGCAATTTACATGGCTGAAATATTGCAAAGAAAGGAAAGCCATTTATTATATGTATATGTATATGTAGATGTAGATGTATATGTACGTACTGCTCTCTGTGTGGCCCAACGTTTGCAGGGAAAACTATGTTTGCTGACTCAACTGAAAAACTTTAAGCACTTTTAAAGCACAACAGCAGCATGAACCATACACTATGCAGGGACAGATGCATTGGATGGAATTTCAGCACTTCTGGCAGCAGCATTGGTGTTTATGTTTAAAAAAAAAAAAAAAAGCACTATTTAACTTAATGATTTTTTTTCTCTTAAAGCACTACTTCCTTTTGTGAATTTTTTCCTTCAAAAATACAACAGTAAATTGTTATTTGTGTAAACTGTCTATTTATTACCAAAGCATTTATCAATAATACAGTTAGGATGGAAAAAATATGAATGTGTTGTGTAACGTCATTTCTTCTCAATTTTGCTACTAAATTTTGTGCTGGTGCTCCCCATATTTTCAGTAGGAAGCACCAGTGCTACTAGTGGAAAAAGTTAGTCTGGAGCCCAATAAACGTTCGACTCATGCAGCAGTTTCCAAATGAGAACTGAACGAGACCTTAAAGTGCAACTTTACCCCTTGCTCTGAGCCTAACTCCTCCCATGCCATAATTTAGAAAAATTCTAAAAGTGGGCAAGGAGCTGAGAGGCGGGGCTGGGGGCATGGATGTGTGAGGCAGGAGTTTCTCAGTGACTACCCCAGGCCAGAGAAAGATGGTGAGCGACACAGAATTGCAAGCCACCTATGTTGGAGGGCTCTTATGAGGTGGAGGTCTTTTCTCTTCCGGAATCCCCTAGAGCGGACATTTGTTTGATGGAGGACAATTATAGTCCCAGGCCGTATCAATTTGAACCAGCTCAGGCCCCGGTAATGCCCGAAGCCAGCGATCTTGGAGCCGAGCATGTAGTTAGAATAGCACTCTCCGAAAAATGCATAAACATATTTTGTCAACCTTAATTCATGGAATGGACAAAATATTAGGAACACCTCTCAGTATAACCTAGTACATATTCAATAAAAACTGAACACTATAATCCTCATGAAGGGAGGATTTAGTGCAGGCCTGTTGTATTAGACTGCATTAGTTTTATCTAGATGTACCTAATAAATTGTCAAGTGAGTGTATGTGTCACAGCAATCCTTTAGAATTTGTGAAATACTTTTTTCTGATCAAGTATCTGCAAATTATTATTATTATTATTATTTATTACTATCATCATTATTACTATCAGTATTATTATCATCATCATTATCATCATTATCATTATTATCATCATCATCATTATAAACATAATATCAGCAGTGACATGGAAATTAGATGATGATGATTAGATGATTGAATAAAATATCAAACTAGATAACAAGCACATTTTGAACGGGCGCTGCGCTACTTACAAACAAATCATCATACCACACTTGATCATGTGTTGGGAATCAGTGTTCTTGTCTACCATCACCACACATAACACTATTCATTTAGCTTGTCAATGCAAATGCCTTCTTATTTTGCTGAAATAAGCAACAGTCAGGGTTTGAGCAGAGGGGTCATGGCCAACACAAAAAGGCACAAACACCATAGGCGACAAAGGGGTTGTGTGTTCAATGCACTGATTTATGTAACTGTGACCATAAAGAGATAGAGCATGCTCTCCCATCGCTTGCCAAAATTTCTGCGTTTGTGCCCCCAAATTTGTGTGTTGCAGTGAATCACCGTGTGCTATTTTCTCTAAATGAGAAGCACCAACTGGAAAACTCTCTGGCTCAGTGGGGTTGGCTGGGCCAACAAGTTTCAACCACACAGTGAAAGAAAATAAGAATCACACTGGTATCTGACTTGCAGGCTTCATTCACTTGTCACAATCTAATGTTCGTCACTGTGGGTCGGTGCTATGAAGCACTCCCCTCATGGTTTCAGTGATTTCTTGTGATCAGTGGGTAGCCTGTTTGAAACATGAATCAATCAGTCTTTCCCCCTCTAGCTTTCCCTCATGAGACTGGGTCTGAAGGCTGTTGAGTTGCAGTGCAGATGATACAAGGAGAAGGGAATGCATCTCTCTGTATATCCATGCAGTCTGCAGGTCTTTCACTCCCTGTGTCGCCTGAGACTAGAATATCTCAACAACTATTGAATGGATTGCCATGATATTTGGTACTGACATTCATGGTCCCCAGAGGATGAATTCCAATGACTTTGGTGATAGCGCCAAACAACTCTTCTCCAATACACAACTCCATTTTATTCACTAAATCCCCCCCCCAGTTTCCATGTACAGTATACAGTCAGAATGACTTTGTAATTAGAGTTATCCATAAATTTGAAGAAATGAAAGCGACTTGAGCATACTGTATTTTAAAAAAATGATTTAAAAAATATTACATTGAAATAATTTGACGCTTTACATTGAAAATGGAGAGTTAACATTTTCATCCACTTATGGGTGACTATTTTGAAAATCTGGTTGTAATATCATGTATATTAGGAAAACCAAAACAACCTCAGACACCACACTGATGGCAAGACAGTGTGAATAAAGCATAGTGCACTGGAGAAAGTTGTACAACCTGTTTTCACTTTGACACTGAAGCTCACACTGGTCTCCAACTTGGTGCGTGTGTGTTCTCAAAGTTAACACTATCTATATGATAGAATTGTAATAATCTTGGCGATCCTTCGAAGTTTCTTCTTGTGATAAGATACCTGTAATATCATGGTTTAGTGTTGAATAACTGTACTTCTCACTGTGGATTATCCTTTACAAAATGAATGACAGAGTCCTAAGATTGATCGCCTTGGAGTACTTTGATCAATTCAAAAAATTCTATCAACCTCAAAAAATCCTATCTTAAAGTCTAGTAACTGAGGGAGTTGTTGCTTTGAACATGACAAATTCCACTTTAGGCGCAGTGATGCCTCCACAGAATTACACTGATTTGACAGCTACATTGTTCCAACATACTGTAGTTACAAGTTGGCCTTCAACAGACGCCCAATGTGTCACAGCTAGATCGCCCGCCACACAGATTTTGGATAAAGTTTGATTTAGTCTCCTGGCTTAAATTGAAGTTGTCAACACTAACACAATGCACTAGAGGATATGCACAGCGTATGTGAAATGTCCTACAACAAAGACTAACAACAAAAATTCATGAGCTGTACTTGGTATACACATGAAAACATACAATTATCTGACTGACATGCGTTTGAAGCAGTCTACAAAATGATTGAAATAAGTGACTCACAAGGATGTGGTCAGGACAATAAGTGAACATGTTAGAAGTCTAAACTCATGGAAAACACTTCCATTCATCCCTGAATCAATTCACAAGTACTTCAGAGTACATCAGAAACTACAGGGACGAATTGCCATTTTCTCTGTGTCAAAGTGGAAAACCTTCACCGATATTTCTTTTGATACACAGAACAAAGATTCTAGAAGCTGTCCCATTATATTAAAAATGGCTGACAGTACAATTCTCCAGCTCTAATGTAAGCTTAATCATTTCAGCTTTGGCTCCAAACTTCTACATCAAACCTCTTCCCTTTTCAAGTCGCAGAGTTCTTGAAACAGAGCCAGTGGGAGATTTCCAAACTTCAAAGCACAGTTTTTTCCCCAAATAAAATAACAGAGCTTCACTGGAAGAAACCTAGTTACTGTATGCAGGCTTGTAAGCAGTCTCCTCTGTGAGACGACTCGTCAAGCAGAATTAATTATGGTATCATAGGAAAAGATCAGAGATAATTGAGCTGTAACAAAGTGATGAAAGATAACTGGCAGGTTTTCAGTCATAACTTCAGTCACCATATTTAACCCTCTACAGAAAAACACCTGAAAAATGTTCCCAAATTTGATGTGTTATGATGCAAAATCAGTGCTGCTACT
This sequence comes from Xiphias gladius, assembly GCF_016859285.1. NCBI lineage: Eukaryota > Metazoa > Chordata > Actinopteri > Istiophoriformes > Xiphiidae > Xiphias > Xiphias gladius. Next base: position 133,939 of record NC_053400.1, on the reverse strand, counting down.
AATAACTGAAAATAAGTTCAACATGAATCCATTTTTCTCCACTACTGCCTTGTTAAAGTGTTTTCCATTGTTTTGACTTTGAGAAATCATTGAACAGTCAGTGCCAATAAATAAAGTTTTTTCACCTCTAGCGGTAAAGTTAAAAGGACATTTTGACACGACAAAAATGTTGCACTGTTGGAAAAGAAATATCCCTTTTAACTGCACTGGGTTAAACTGAGAGGTGTTCGTAACATTTTTGTCCATCCCATTTATATAAATTAAGTTTGACAAAATATTAGGAACACCTCTCAGTATAACCAAGCACAGTTCAAAAGCACCACAAATTTAAATTTAAAATTGGTGTGACATGGATTTATTTCACCACTGGAGTAATATGCAGTCAAGAAAATTACTGGCAAATCAATTTTTGCATCAGCAAGGAAAATATTCTAAACGACTTAATGTTAGTTGAAGCCATTTTCTCACTCATACATGTCCGTTAAAAGGAAACAGAAAATATGCAATGGCCGAATAACAATGTTAGATGACGCATGGTATAAAGTTACATTACCGTAACAGCAGCGGTGCATAAATGACTTGTTCTTCCTGTTAATAATCCTAATATATCATGTTTGTGTGGGGATAGAAAGTAAACAGAATGGTGTTGTCTTGCAGAGCTTGGGTCTCTGGCTAAAATACTCCCACAATTTAGATGATCCTGTGTGAGGTTTTGTAGCTGCAGCTTGTTTTCCAGGGAATCCATGCTTTTACCATTTGCAGCCATCTGTGCGACCCGCTGTTGTCTACTCGATGACTTCTGCTGTGTGGATGAGTAACCCAAGCCCTAGCCAACTGTTGTTAAATATTCTTCTTCTTAAGTTTCTTGACAACTGCTCACCCAAAAACCTTCACAGTCTACACTGCACTTCCTCCAGTCCTCAACGATTCACACGTGAAGTTTGAAAATCGAAAAAGTCGAGAAAATCGAAGGACGGACAGACAGATAGACTGAGATTTCTCCATTTATTAGTAGGATGAAGTAATGGCTCTGCTTCCGTTTCCCTCTGAATGGAGTATATGGTTATATTCTGAAAGGACTCCACTGTTGAGGTCATTATTCGAAAGGTTTAATACAGTGAGCTTTTTGCTTTGTTTTTAGATTTCATCTACTTTTATTGTCAGTCCCTCTGGTTAAGAGTGCCGTCAGGTCAAATATCTTGGTTACCATTTTACCAGTTTTTTAAGGATGACAGAGAAAGGATGCATTGTGGGTTTAATTTTTAATTAAATAAATTGAATTAATTTTGTTTTTCATTATAAATCTAAACTCAATAACCCATAATGACAGATTGAAAACATGTTTTTAGAATTTTTTTTTTTAAAAATCAAAAACTAAAATCTGTCATTTACAAAAGTATTCAGTTTTCAGGAACCCCTTTGGCAACAATTACAGCTTTGAGTCCTTTTGGGTAAATCTCTACAACCTTTGAACACTTGGATTTGCGCAGTTTATACCATTCTTCCTGGCAGATCACCTCAGGCTCTATCACATTGGATAGGAAGCATTTGTGAACTGCCACTTTCAGCTCTCCCCACAGATGTTATAATGAGTTTAGGTCTGGTCTTTGGTTGGGCCACTCAAGGACAATCAGAGACTTGTCCCAAAGCCACTCCAGCATTGTGTTGGCTATATGCTTGTCGTGCTGAAAGGTGAACCATTTCCCCAGTGTCATGTCACCTGCACTCTGGAGCAGGTTTTCTACAATGCTCTCTCTGTATTTGGCTGCATTCATCCATCCTTCAATTCTGACCAGTCTCCCTGTCCCTGCTGCTGAGAAACACCCCTATAGCATGATGCTGCCACTACCATGCTTCACCTTAGGGATGGTATTAGCCAGGTGATGAGCAGTGCCTGCTGTTCACCGGATATAGTGCCTGGAGTTCTGCCCAAAGGAGTCAATTATTGTCTCATCAGAACTCAAAATCCTCATGCTAATTTAAATGCTGTTTGGCAAACTCCAAGGTTGCTGTCATATGCCCCTTACTCAAAGTGAATAAATGATAAACTTGTCATGCTTCATACTAATTTACTTTCACACCTTGAGCACCATAATGACCTGATTGATGGAGTTCTATATACACACACACACACACACACACATATACATATATATACATATATACATATACATATATATCTATATCTCTCTTTCTCTCGCTGTATCTCTCTCTCTCTCTACATACACATATGTTTTTCCACTAACATACGCTGAACTTCACAAATGCACCATTAAAGGCCTAGAGCCTCTGTCAGACTGTACTTAGGTAAAGCTGTGCTTTGAGCTAAATGCTAATGTCAGCAGGCTACCATATTAAATGCAAATATGCTGATATTTAGCGGATATAATGTTGACCATTTTCACCATTATAGTTTAGCATGTTAGCATTTTAACAAAA